>NW_022476181.1:0-25799 GCF_009193645.1 Aspergillus pseudonomiae
GGGGGGGGGGGGGGGGGGTCGTTAGTAAAACAGTAATAATACACCCCAGAAGGAAGAGCCAACTAACAAAAACCCAATCTCCAGCAAGCACAAACCGCGACAACGGCTTCCCGGTCATCAACGTGGGCTTCTCCGGCAACGAATCCCAATACTGCTGTGGATCTGTGACTATCAAAGACGGCAAGACGACCTGTTTCTCCGACGGCGACCCCTTCCCGATTACCATGGGCACGGCCATTCCCGGCGTGGCAGCGCTGGCGGTGAACAATAGCGACTCGGGATCAGGATCGGGGTCGGGGTCGGGGTCGGGGTCGGGGTCCTCAAATGATAGCACGAATTCGTCCACCTGCGACGACCAGCGGCTGAAGGAGAAGGCGTTGGATAACCATGACGTGGCGATTGGGGTCGGGGTCGGCGTGCCGTTGGGGCTGATTGCGGTGGCGTCGGTTGCGTGGGCGTTGTATGAGCGCAGGCTGAGACATAGGGCTGCTGGGGTGGTTGCGGAGAAGGGGAATATGGGTATGGGTATGGGTATGGGTATGGGTGTGGGAATGGGTATGGGGGTGAACGGGAATATGAATATGGGGGTCGCCCCGCCGGTGGAGTTGGGGAGTGAGAGGACGCAGCGGCCGGTGGAGTTGGACTCCACGAAGGTGCAGCGGTGATGGGTTCATGGGGCTGTGTTATGTGTTATGTGTTTGTGTTATGGTTTGATATGTACGTTACTGAACTACTAACGAATGTTGGGCTACAAGGGATGATGTCAGGCTATTCGTTGTGGAGGATGACTTACGAGTGGTGGGTTCGTATATCTTTCTAATACGAGATGCTGACTTGGCCTGGCCAACCTAATCGCGTTACTAATGACATTCGTCGTGTTTCCATTGTTTATTGCTGATTCTTATCTCTCTTTTTTATTTATTTATTTATTTATTTTTCCTATCTCGTATAGCCATGTCTACCAGTAGACTTGTCGTATCATCTATCGGAGCCAGTATCCACGTTGGATGTGCAAGTGCATCGCCCGTTCCTCCCGGACAGATGGCTCCTTGTGGTTCGCCCTGCGCGCGTTGGGAGGATTGAACATGGGTGGTATCTGCGGTTGCTCAGTGCCCGTCGGTTGGGTTTCAGGTGTGCCGGACATGTCCAAGCGCCGCAGACCGGGCAGTCGCAGCGCCGGATCGAAGTTGATGAGGATGATCGCCTGAAGGTCGGAGCGCAGGCCCTCCTGGTTCACGGTGTAGATGATGGTCCGTTCGTCCGCCATGGCCTCGACCTTGCCGGTGCGCTTGGAGGGGCAGAGCAGTTGGGCCAACTCAGGCGGCGCGTTGTCAGGCGGCCAGAGGCGGATGCCGCGGGATGCGAAGCGCTCGTCACTGCCGTCCGCAGGTGGTCCATCACCGTCCTGGTCGTCTTCCGTAATCTCCGGACGATAGAGCCGGTTCGGGGACCCTTCTTCGCCCGCCTCGTCGATCGGGCACTTGCGCTTGCGCGAGACCATGCGCAGCCGTAAGCGGTCGTGCGGAATTAGGCTGCCGGGGGTAGGGCAGGGGTCGTTGACGAGATCGATGAAGGTTGAGGCGCACAGGTTGTACGTGCGGAGCTTGGTGCGGTTCAAGATGAAGTCCCGCCGGGGCACAGGGTCGTCGCCGCCGCCCAAGGGGTATTCGGGGTGATAGTGTCGGCGGAGGCGCTTGCGGGGGCGTTCGTAGTTCGGTTTGCTGGACGAGTCCAGGGTTTTGGTCAACGGTTCGTCCGGCAAAGAGACGGGACGGAAGGCTTCGCCCTGGTGCTTACTGTGGATGATCTCGCTGGGCGATGGGAGCGGCTGCACGTAGTATGTGCGAATGTTCTCACTACCGCCCTTATGCCACTCGCGGCGACATTCCAGGATGATCAGCTGTTGGGTGGCCTCATCGTGTCGCAGCGAGATATCCGACCACGAGTCGTTAATGGGGCCTTCCCGATGCTGGCGGCGCCAGGTCCGGTTCAGTGTCACGCGCTTCGTATTGTCGGTGGGGGCCACGCAGGCCCAAACGTAGAAGGATGTCCAGTCGACCTCTTCCATCTCGAATGACGCCTGCGTCGACACGGCGTACAGATGGTCCTGGTGGATGTCAAAACACACCGTCTGTCCGATTTCGTTGCCGGCGAAATTGTGCAGTTGCACCGGGGTCTCGTTCGTCTGTTTGCCCGTCGCCAGCTCGACGCAGTTGACGATCCATTGCTTATAGCCATGGTAGCCCGCGCCGGAGTGGGTCCCGTAGTAGAGGTAAGATTGGTTGTGTCGCACGAATAATCGCTGTTTGTTCTCGAGTTGGCGGCGCAGGCGCAATCGCCCCTTGCCGCCTTCCGTCTTTCGCCGCATATCCACTGCCAGGAGCCAGGTCTCCCGCCGTTCGACAATGTCTACGGCAATTGCCAGCACGCCATGGCTGTAGTTCATCAGCGACAGTTGGGTTGCGTCTTCGGTCGGGTCGCAACCCGGGATCACGCGCGACAGGACCGCGTGCAGGTTCAGGACATGCTCGACTTGGCTGGCCCCATGGACATCCAACGCGCGGATCTCGTCGTTGAACACGTAGCACAGCGCACCGCCGCTGTAGAGAAAGGCGCTCCCGTAGCCGATAATTGAGGCGGAATACGGATCTGCGGTTGCCACTGCTTCCTTAATGTCATAGAGACGCCCCAGTGCGTGGCGGTATCCAGACTTGTTCTCGCTGGCTTGTTGCCCTTCCTTGGTATGGAGGAGGTGGTTCTGTCGCGGTGTTAGTGTTCCGTCCCACACGGAGAGGGTAGAGAGGCTCGTACCTCGACTGTCTTCCGTGCCAGCGATTCGTTGCGCATCAAGGCATTCAGGCTTCGATTCACCCGGCTGAGATGTATGAAGTCATGACAGTCCAAGGTGGATGCCACTTGGTAGAAAACATCGTACGGGATACAATCTAGATTTTTGGTCATCTCTAACATGACCGAGGGGGCACACGATGGGTGTGAAAAGCATCTGAAGGAAGTCGACCGCACTGAAGGAGTGTAGGAGATAATATAATACGAGAGTTTCACGACGGTGTTCTCCAAGGAAACCAGCAGTGAATGTCAGGAATGCAACGCAAGTCAATGGTTGCGACAAAGGATGAAGATTACCCAAGGAGAGGCAATCACCCATGCAGCGGAATTCAATTCAGCCCGTGGAGCATGTTTTAGTAGTTCAGGAATGCGGCTCTAGCACAAGCATGAGGATCATTTTCGAAACGAGATCCAAGGCCCGATGGAATCATGGAGCCTCTCGGCCCCAGCGCGACGATTGGCTAGGAAGCGCTTATAAGGATCTCTTTAGTAGTGGACATCAGAATTAAAGCCACGCCACATGCATCGAATGAAGGTCCGCGCGTCAAGGTCGGATGATGAAAGGCAGCGATCATCGCTCGTTTCCTCTAGACCAGTGGGGTTTGTTCTTCCCACCTCCCGTGTCGCAGTTTCCCACATCTAAGAGCCTCAATCTCGCCGTCACTGGGGGTTTTTTTTTTGGTTTCCTTGTTCTTGTCTGTGATACACGGGGAATGAGACCGGGTGAGATTGGTGGATCTAATTTCCATGCTTCTTTCTTGTCCTTCCATCTCTCTTTTTGGCAACTAGAGAGCTAAAAATAACTCATCATTGGGAAACGAACTTGCTGGGTCTTGAATGAGCGCAAACTTTTGTTGGGGCTTCACCGACTTTGGCCCTCTTTTTGCGGCTCTTTTCGCTCAGCGTGGCGGAAAACAAAGCGACCGGCGCTATTTTTCTCACGCCAGTCGCTTCGTTCCGCCGTGACTACGACGAAACTATACCCCATCTTGTCGGGCCCCGATTTTGCCTCGTTGCGCGTCGGAGAAACACTGATGTCTCAGCGTGACACTATCGAAATTGAAATCAAGCCCAGTCCGTCCAAAGTGATGCGGCTGCAGGACTCTGTACGAGCTGATCCTTTACCCTGAGAAACAAACCTCTTTGCCACACCGGGTAAAAATATCGATCAATGACGCTGAATGGGTGAACACCAGTCCCTGGAGTCTTTCCGTCTTACGTGAACTATTGGAACACTGAATTCCAATGCAACACTAACTACAGTAATGATCCTAACCGAAAAGGAAACTCGGAGGAACATCCTCGGGCCAGAATTGCCATATCAAACCATCGCGTGGCGGTGCTCGTAAGCTGCCAACCATCCATGCCGTCACATTCGTCAACCAACTGGTCAGTGCGTGTCCTCCGATCACATCTTAAAATCTGCTCACCCGTGGACACGTCTACGGAACACTCTCAACTGAGTAATGCATCGAGCCACTAGACCTGACGTGACGCTCGAAATATGGTTGCCTTTCGAGTCAAACAATGGCGACGGCAAACAATTAAGTGCGCCTCAGCTGCGCCTTGCACTGCCTCGTTCCGGACGAGGATCAATCAGGTACCCCGGAAGAGGCTGGTCATTCAGATCGCCGCACTGAGGCCCAAGATGGCACACGATCGCCTGTCAAGCCAAGTGTAAGGTGCTCATGCTGGGGGGCTCTTATGCAATGGGGAGCAGGTCCCACGATGACTGGTCGTCTCGCTTGATACCGGATAGCCAGCCTCGTCGCGGTGTGAGCTCCCAACGTAAGGTGGCCGGGTCATCTTTGTTCATTGAGACCCACCTGCCAATCATAAATGGCCCGTTCGAGATAAGCCATAAGCATGGAGATTCGAGCTCTGCGGGGTATCGCAACAGGTCCAAACCTAGACCCCCGTCACGTTGTACGCTGCACATCACCCCACGAGATGTGTTGACGATCTTCCGAGTGGGTGAGCACCCAGATTGGTTGACACGTTTGCAAACGGGGTCGATAGATTCGTCTGGAACCCGTGTCCATGCGTCGCTCAGGACAAGGGAAGCAAGGATCCCTGTTTGGTCACATTCCTGCTAGCCGGCTGCTTTGTTTGCTAGCATCCTTGTAGACCCCGAAGGAAGAGGGGTTGGTGATGATTATATGGAGCACGAGCACAGACAATTGAGTTTCCCTCCGGTGTCTCGATAGTGAGGCTAGCCTCGGTGTATGGAATTGCTGAGGGGCCAATCCTCGTGTCGGGGAGCTCAGTGAGGCTCAACATGACATGTTGTGAATATATCTAGAGGCTCCTGTCCTCCGTCCTGGGATACTCTTGTGCCAGTAAGGTTTAATTCTTGATCCTTTTACCGTCGAAGTTCTACTCATGGGCTATGTCCTTGGATCACGGCGCAAGTCATTTGTCACTCTCTACCGCCATTGCTGGCTTTGTGTCGTTGAGGCTCTTAACATCACCACGCCTCCACAGCGGGTAGGTATCATGATTACCTTGGGAACATAAGTAAATGGGACTACACTGTATAAACCTGGTCGGTGTTGTATTAGATTCTGCATAAAGATAAAGCTTTACTATACTACCACCAGGCCAGCCTCAGTCAATGCACCGTTCATCATGCCGCGGAGTTGGCTATCGGTTCCGGTGCTTACTCCCAGCGCGGTTCGCGGTGGGACATAACATCCCGACTAACATGTTGCCTAGTGGTCATGTGAGCTGACCCCGTGACCAGCCACAAAAGACTTGGCCGTCAAGCAGAAGCATCTGGCCCCTGACGGTCTGAAGATACTCGTACCATAATCAACCCAAGAAAGTGATAAGAGGGCTGGGATGACTGTGGTGCAGGCCTCGTGACCGGACTGGATTCACTGAGACGCATGACTCCTGGCCAAGCCTGGATGATCGGCCAGCCGACAACCGACGATTCTATCATTGTACAGTAGTCCTGCCGTCATCGTTGTTTTGCCCAGCTGCAGGCCAAGCCCGAGACTGTTATGCTGGTGCCTAGCGAACATTCCGGAAGGTTGCCCCATCGGGACAAGCGCCGAACTGGTTGAGATTCCTGGGGGATGGATTGGCCCGGTAGGCATCCACCGTGGCACGTCCCATGGAACCAGGGCTGTAGGGCTGTCCCATCCAGATTAATAGAGTACTCCGTACGTATCATGTGTTGAGAAACATGATGCCAGACGTTCTGCAAGATGGGTCCAGGGGGCGAATTCTATTTGCCGAGATTCCCGTAATCCACTTTCAGGAGTCTGCGGTAAGGCTGACGACTTCCCAATGGATTGATGCTGATGGGCGTTCTGAAGTCATCAATTACTCATGCCGATCGAGGGGGACCTTTTTTGGGGGGTCAATTTCTGGTGCAATTGTTGTGGGATATGATGGTAAATCTCACCAAGAAAAAAAAAAGTAGTATAATCAGACCGGTCCAATTGACTTGCATCGTCAGTCACTACAACTTGTACTAACCCTCGCGTCAACTGCGCTGGGAACAAATAAGGCAAAAAAAGACGCCTTTCACTTGACCGCTGCTGCCCTATCCTTCTCGTGTCAGACCCACAGGGGCCAAATGGGCCAATCGCCCGACGGGACGGACCCCACCGTGGAATGCAGACTATCAGCCAGCCTGCCTCAGGTTTCCCCGTGCTTGTTAAATCTCGCGTTCCTGTCTTTTCTTCTTCCTCTTCTTTCACTTTCTGATTCCCTGTCCACCTTGTTCGTTCTCTTTCTGTTCTTTCCCCACCATTCTGTCTCCAGTGGGAAGATAAGCTTACTTTTCTTCACGGTCTTGTGGATTGAGGGGTTCGTGTTGAGTCCGAGACGGTGCACTGACTTTCTCCACACGAAGGAACTGTTTCTTGGCGAGGGGAAATTGATCACTCCCTCACTACACACGCACACACTTGTGATCCTTTCACTGTCACGAGCATCTTCTCAAATCCATCCTAATTGATGTACTACCAAAACTACAATTACCCTCCCCCCCAATCGGGCTGGGGAGGTGGTTACTATCCGCCGCCGCAGCAACAGCAGCAACAGTGGGCACCGCCGCCGCAGCCTTACTAGTAAGAGACCGCTTTTGTCCACTCACCGTAATGCTGGTAGGGCTAACCGGTCCAAGTTCCAATGGATATCCTCCTCCAGCACAACCTCCCCAGTCATATTCTCCACCACAATATCCGCCTCCCGGTCAGTATGGCCATCACACTCCGACCCCGCCCCCGTCGTCGGGGTCACAGTATCGCTCCTATCACAGTAAGCGAAGGCATACCAGTCTTGCTGCCAGATAGGCCCCACTAACCACCCTAGGTCACTCGCCGTCATGGGGCCAAAGCCAAACCCCCCCACGCCCTCCGATGGAGGCGCAGCAGTTCGGCAAGGGAGCTCCGTCCAACTATCGCTTCCAGTACTCCGCTTGTACGGGTCGACGGAAGGCTCTGTTGATCGGCATCAACTATGCCGGACAACCGAACGCCCTCCGCGGCTGTATCAATGACGTGACCAATATGTCGACTTTCCTCCATGATCGATATGGCTACCGGAGAGAAGACATGGTCATCCTGACCGACGACCAACAGAACCCCATGAGTGTCCCGACCAAAGCCAATATCCTGCGAGCAATGCAATGGCTGGTCAGGGATGCGCAGCCGAACGATTCGCTTTTCATTCATTTCTCAGGTAGAGACCACCGCGGAAGCTGACCGGGATGTTATTGGCTGACTGATCTAGGACATGGCGGCCGAACGCCGGATCTGGATGGAGACGAGGAGGATGGTACGTTTTAACCCATGATATCATGTCCATTCGTGACTAGTGCTGACGGATACCAGGATACGATGATGTTATCTACCCGTTGGACTACCGTACGGCTGGACATATCGTAGACGACGACATGCACGATATTATGTATGTATGCTTTGATTTGCTGCTCGACTGACGACTGACAAGGCTTTCAGGGTACGGCCGCTGAAACCAGGTGTGCGTCTGACTGCTATTTTCGACTCCTGCCACTCGGGTACGGCCCTGGACCTTCCTTACGTGTACTCCACTCAGGTACGTTTTCTCGCGTTTAATATGCCTTCGCGATACTCATTCTGGTTAGGGTGTTCTGAAAGAACCCAATCTCGCCAAAGAGGCGGCCCAGGATCTCTTTAGCGCCATCACGTCATATGGACAAGGCGACTTTGCTAGTGTCGCCCAGACTGCAATTGGCTTCCTCAAGAAAGCCGCCCTGGGCGACTCTGCACGCCAACGGACCGTTAGAACCAAGACCTCCCCTGCGGATGTGGTTATGTTTTCAGGCTCCAAGGATACCCAGACTTCGTAAGTACCCACGCGGGTGTCACAGTCGTTCGCAGCTAACAAGGTGATAGAGCGGATACATTCCAGGACGGAGAGGCTCGAGGTGCATTGAGTTGGGCTTTTATCAAGACATTGAAACAGCGTCCACAGCAGAGCTATTTACAACTGCTAAACTCGGTTCGGTCCGAATTAGAAGGCAAATACAGCCAGAAGCCGCAGCTGAGCTGCAGCCACCCTCTTGGTGAGTCTTGTGTTTGTGAATTTCTCTGTTCTTTACTAACGGCTCTAGATGTCAATTTACTTTTTGTGATGTGATATGTATTGTACGAGACATGATGTATGCGTAGTTGTTTTTTTTCTTTTCTGTTTGGGTTTACACAATTCCATGACATTCAATAGCATTGCATTGGCCTCGAGCAAAGTCCCGGCCATATTTCCTCTCGGCTTCACTTCTACGCATTGTACGGCATTGTTGATCCGGATCCTCTATTAGTTTTCATATTCCCTAGTGCATTCCATGTCCTGATTGAGACCCGAGAGGAGAGAAATAAAGATCACGCTAAACACTAGCGTTGGTAGTCAGTGTCTTCCTGGATAACACTGATCCAATGAAACGTTTGCAGAGTTAGCTGATGCTCAGGCCTGAGTGTTTTCTCCTGTCCTGGAAAGACTTTTCTAAAGCACTCCTAGACGCTGTTATATATTGTCTGAGACTTTCATAGACCGTGCTATTCCACCATAGTTTGTATAGAGTAGATTTATGCTCTAGCATGAGTACTTTCTCCCATCCTTCTATGGCAAATTCGAATTGCTCTGACTGAGATATGTTTGCTCTCTCGAACGTTTGGTGATTTCAACAAGTCAGCCAGTGTCCAGAGTTAACCACGAGCACAATGAGGGAATCGAAAGTCGTGGTAAAAGTCTTTGAGAATTTGGCGCTTTAAAAGGTACAGTAACCTGTGTTCAAGATTAACACAATTAATGACTGGATTGATGCTCACTGTTTTTTTTTTTTTTTTTTTTTTTTTTTTTTATTGCTATTAGTTTGGGATTCCCAGATTTCTGGACGCGTGGTCCTGATGGAAAATCAGTAAAGGCTTCCGCATCTTGTGTCCTGGTGCTTTTTTTGACGCTGATCAACTAGCTGCATCGTGGAATAGTGGGGGTTTCAATAGGGAGGTATAAGAGGTTTTATTCATTGAATATGCTTAGTGGTGGTGGTTCAGGGTGGTTATAATATCTTGTATACCTGCCACCCGCCTACTACGCCTAAATTTCAGTTAGAGCGGCTACTGACTAGGCAGGGCTGAAATCTATTTAGGCCTAGTTCTGGGGTTTAGCGGGCTAGATATGCCGATAATCGGCGCATATTCGGGTCGGGTAGAGGTCTGCTGGAAGTTCACAGGTCCCTAGTCTCGGATTTCTATTCAAATGGTTTAATTAATATAGATAACCCCGTTTGATCCCTTGGCCATGTACGGTCTGACAGTTGTGGCGGGTCAAGCACAAATGTGTATGGGTAGGATTTGCCAGCACATCATCGTGGCGCATTGACGTCCACCTGCAGCTGAAACGTACAGATGGCGATGAATCCACTCTCGACACTTTCCCAGACGCACGGAACCCCCAAGAATATACATGAAGACCCCTCTATAGGGCCTGGAAGGAATCTCGACCTAAAGATCGCCGAACCTGAGTCCGTGCGGGTGGAGCCCTGGTTAGCCAGCCACCGTTTGATTTATACACAATCTCCAATTGTTTATTCATCCTCAAAGAGCGGGGTTGTTTGGAACCTTGCCTGCTAGAAAAGATACGTCGTTTGCTTTTCTGATTTGATCATCGAGCCAGCTGTTTCTTGTGTCGGTGAACCTGTACCCCATCCAGTAGAGTAACATTGCTCATGAACCATCTTTCTATATTGTGGCTCGCTCCTTTACCGTAGATGACTACCGACTATCCTTCGGTGGGGTCAATACTGGGTCGATCCATAACCTACCCTCATATTGGTGGACCCAAAGTTGGATGAGCGGATCGACGCATCTGCTGGGGAGTGAGCCAGCAACTATTTAACAACCAATCGACAACGAATGAAAATTTCAGTCGAGGGGACGTGAAGGAAATGGTATGTCGATCCGCCAAATCGAACCATGGATACGTTGTAGTCACCAGGTATCCGTATGATGCGCTTTGCCATAGCATCAAACTGCCCAAATTGTGCGTTTGATGTGTCAATCAATACAACATTGTTATGCTACATTTGTCGCTGCAGAGTGGAAATTAGTTAGAATTTTTTTTTTTTTTTAGTACTCCTCATCTCTTGTATTTGGTCATCTCATGTAGAAAAATCTCGTAGAGCAGTCAGCTTTGCTGTATGTCTTGTATATCAAGGCGCCATCTGCTCCAAGAGCACAGCCACGGAATTATGGCGATATCGACTTGCACCTGGAGTACTCGTTGCTGGCAGACAGGCAAAACTCCCGCAATTTCGAGCTGATACCTTGTGCACAAAGTCGTCGACCCCACTCGCCGATCAGCCTTTATTCATTCGTTCGTGCCAAGGGACACGTAGAGTATCCTACATCGCCATGATAGACGGATGTTGTGACGTGACCCATGAATCCACCGATCAGATGAGGCAATTCATTCTCGTTAGTCAACTATTTCTCTTCTTCTTTCGGTTCAAAGCACCTGACCTGGGCTGAGAGCTCAGCTATAAATACGTGGACAACTCCCCACGGTGATCCTGCAATACAACGACCAGAAAGACCAGTGAAAACAGTATATGATAACTCTTTTCTCTCTGTTATTCCAGTTAATTATTTCCTCTCGCCATCACGGTAAGGCCTCCCTATACACTACTGTTCTCCTCTATTTCCTCTCTTCATGCCTTTGTTCTGATTTTCTCCCTAGATGCCTTCCACGACAGGTTCACTTTCCGGTAACTTGAACAACTTCACTGGCCATTGGAATGTGGAAGGCTACGAAGCTGAATTCCGTGGTGTTTTCAGCCAAAATGTCGAACACTGGCAGTCCAGCGCTATACTCGAATATGACAATGTCGAAGACCTTGCTGGCACCTTCAGTGTCGGCGCCGAGGGGTTACCGTCATACATCGGCAACGTTGATACTAGCCTGACATTGACCAATCAGGCTGGCAAGCAAATCAAGATCACTGGCCCACTCTTGTCTCCCATCCCTCAGAGGACCACCATCGCCGGCCACGGAGTCTGGTCCATCAGAATGTAGATGGAGACCCTTTGGCCCTGGGACAATTGCTTCAATATATTAAGCAGGTAGATGGGATAGGTGGATGAAGATGGCGGAGGAGGATAGGGGATTGCAATTCTTAGTCTCGTCTGTTGGATTACAGGGTCTCAACTGGAATGTCGTCTGTCTATCTCTATGCTGTTAGCGTATAACTATCTCTTGCTCCCTCCAAGCTGCAATAATCTCTAGAGATAGAGGATGCCAAGTTTGGTAAAATAGGTGTCGCTTATAGAGTAGAGTAAACATGAAGCGAACACATTAGACTTGTGAAACATGACCTCTAGACTATCAAAAGTTCTCTCTTGATCTTTCAATATGCTTCTTCTTCCCACTTGAGCCTTGGGTTGTTTAATACAAGTCACCTTCATCATCTATATACCCCCCGTCTAACCCATTCTCGCTACGTCTCTTGGAACTTGCTAAAAAGCAGGGTCCTGTCTCCAGGCTCCTCCCTGCAGATAGATGATTGCTTGGAATTTCCTAATATTGGACATATAATCAATAAACTATATTCATGGCGTTAAAAGGCGATCGCGGTGATAGCGGAGATAGCGGGAATAACATAGCCCGTATGATATGGTATTCAGCCCTACCGGGGGTAATACCATTTGTAGACAGTAAATTAGGAAGCCTGCATTGTTCGTTTCCTTTGTGCCTGATTCTGAAGATTTAGGTTGCATGGAAGATCCACAGGGGATGATGTGTTGGGCGTTCTGCAGCAAGTATTCTACAGAAGGATTCATATGCATAGAGGGAAAATACTGCGTTGCCTTAGAACATGATATCTCTTGATCTTCATATTCAATTCTATATCGCGTTCTAGCTAAAGACTGAAAATGAGTGAACAACTAAGCATACCCCTTGGTACTACTATTCATCTATAAGGTACTCGTGTCGGCACAGGGAATATCAGTACAAGGCAATCCATTAGACCGGTACAACAATCTTAGTGCCACTAACACCAGCCTTCAGCTTGTCCAACGCTGCGTCCAATCCGCCTAAACCGCCACCCTCAATCTGGATAGTGGGGCTGGGGATTACTTCACCCGACTTCAGACCGGTCTTCAACCACCCATGGAAGACCTCGTTGATGTGCCTGCTCCTCGCAGTCTCGTCCATAGATGGGAGGTTGAACGTGATCTGCGTGTTGTCGAGGGTCGGGTGGCCTTCTGGGAGAAGGGGCGAGTGTGCAACCCTGGCGTGGGCAGTGCCCTTGGTCTCCTTGAGGATGTCCAACGTCGGCTGCAGAGCTCCATCAACAACGCAGTGTGCAGTGGGCAGCTTGACACCATCCTTCCTCACGGCAGCCACAACCTGAGAGACGACATCGCTTGCCCTGTAATCGAAGACCGCATGGGCCCCGAGCTTCTTGACCAGGTCGTGGTGCTTAGGACTGGCGGTGGCGTAGACAGTGAAGCCGAGGGTCTTTGCTGATTGAACGGCAAACGTGCCGACGCTGCTCGATGCGCCCCAGATCAGCACCGCTTGTCTGTCCGCGGGAGTGTACCTGGTGTCGAGCGGGATGCCGATGGTGGTCCAGGCAGTCAGGGCAGTCAAGACAGCCAAGGGGAAGACGGCGCCTTGCGCGAAGGAGAGATGGTCTGGAAGTGGGATGACGGCTTCGGATGGTGCCAGAGTGTACTTCTGGAAGGCACCGTAGTCGGGGGAGCCGTTCTGGTAAAACGATGAGGCATAGGCGATGACTCGGCTTCCTGGGCCAGGGACCGTGGTGACGTTCGAGCCCAGCTTGGCGACAACACCCGCAGCATCGGATCCGGTGATCGCGGGGTAGATAGGCACAGCAGGCATGCCGTAGTCCCGCTGGAAATGATTGCAGGGGCTCAAGGCAACGGCTTTGACTTCGATGAGAACTTCGTTGGGGCCGGGCTCGGGGGTGGGACGCTGGCCAAGAGACAGGGGACCACCCCGCTGGGGAAGAATGGCAGCTTCGTGTTGTCGGGCCATGGTGGGTGTTTGACGACTGGATATTGTGTTTGCTTTTGTGGGGGCTTTTTCACTGAAAGACCGTTCAACCTGAGCAGGAGAAGTATGTGGAAGGGGAGAACGATAGAAGGGACGTGTATAAGACTTGAACTGTTGATAACTTAGATAAAGCTAAGAGATACATAACCACGGTAGGTTTATATTTCAGAAGTTACATGTGACTTCTTTGCAGATAAAGTCTTTACCATTAAAACCGATATGTCCCTAAAGTCCGATCTGGGAGATTTATCTTGTTCTTCCTGTTGACATGTTACCTGTGACACTAGGGTAGAACCCAAGGAATGAGTATGATTGTCGAATTAGAGGGGAATTGATATACTAGTTCTTTTGTGCTCCCACAGTCCATGAGTGCTGCTGTTCCGGTGTTAAACCTAGAGAACTTTCCATTAAATCGGAATGCAGTATAGGGATCTCGGAGACTGAAATTCTGCGGCTAGATCCGTGGTGAGTATCCGTGGTTTGTATGGTGAGTTGGGACGAATACGAATGATGCCTAGCGTCTTTCTAGGGAGAACATGCAAAACCTACCGTGTCTCGAGGACCTACTGACTGTAGACCGGAGACAGCCAATTGCTGGCGCAGGCATAACAGATTGGGCAACTTGTCAACATCACTCTGCCTTCCCACACTCGAGAATGGGGTATTTCGGGAAATACTCTTGCCAGTAGGGGACTAATAGTACTTGACATATGTACGGAAATAGTAATTTGGCACTAAAAATCTTGATTCTATTTTCCATCCGCTAAGGAATCTAACGAGAGAAGAGCTTTCGCATATCTTCCGTGATTGGATCTTCCGTATCGCCATATATCTCCTTTAACCAGTTTTGCCAGAGCCAATCAACCCAACACTGGAAGTCCTCGTGACAATCTGCCCAACGTAGAAGAGGTGATATAAAGGTCCCAGGAAATAGAAGTTTTCTGAGATGAGCGGCGTCATCTCTTGTGCGCCCAAAGAGGGCTCCGCCAAAGTCGAGGAAGACTACCCTCCGCTTGCCGCTTCTTGAAGACGCATCGTCAACCAGGATGATATTTCTCCGCTTGAAGTCCGTGAGTAAGATATCTCCCGCATATACTAGACTTTCGAAATCGATCACCTCCTTTAAGATAAGTTGTCGTGATGAAATATCATAGTCATTTGGGTTGGCATTGAGCATTGATAATCCCGGTATATACTCAAGTAGAATTAGTCGGATGGTACGTCTATTAGACTGATCGACCGGTATGGACAAGGAAAAAGAACCATAGAAATTTGGTATCTGTTTGCCCGCAAGATCGGAAAGCCTCATGTACATAGCCGCTTCGTGGGTATAATGTTTGTCCACACAAGAGAAAGGATTAAGGAAACCGTCATCATCATTAGCGAAAAGGGGGTCATAGAATTTAGCGACTGCTCTCATCCCTTTCTGAAGACCTTGGCCATCTCCTAAAACGTCAACCATCACCACCTGGGCATTGTGTTGGTCTACCACTTGTATAAGATCAGTTATGCCTAAGTCGATCTTAAGTGGTTCATCGCAGCCCGGAAGGGGAGGATGATTTAGGCATCGTTCAACTGGACTCAGCCGTTCTTTTTCCAGATTGTCAATGTCGCTGTTACAACAACCGTTCTCGAACACTGGTGTAGGCTCAGGAGGTTTATGTAATTGAACAGTAAAGCGCCAACCGACAGCGTAAGGGATTGCTGGCGTCATTTCTTCCACCGAAATAGACAGGTCATGAGTGATTAAGTCCTTCTGTAAATGAGTGAGGCAAACTGCGAAAGACAAAGTCTGAAGCTTTAGGACGTTTAGCAGAGTAGCTAAAAGCTCTCTTGACTTCAGAGTCGCATGTATTTGTAGTAGGAGCTGAACAAGAAGTTAGTAGCTGCTGTCCCACGGGTTGGCGCGGGTAGATCTAGAACCCGCCCCCGGAATGCACGGGGTTCGGGTTCGGGTCGGGTTTAGCGGGTCTCCCGTACCAAATCATAAATATACGTACTTTCTGGACCAAGCCCAGATCAACAAGTCAGGTTATTATGCACTAGTACATACTACCTCGCATAGGAGGATTCCAAATATCGAAAGTTCAAAAAACATAAACATACAACAGGAGGGATTCGCTGGTGGTCACCCACCCAACTACTAACCTCCCGGCGTGTGGCTTCTGCACGGTCAATAGGTCGCTGCGTGCACCCGCAGGGTGAGTGAAGGTGATGGTGCCAAGTCGTCGCGCGCTTAGCGTGGGTATGTTTTAGAGAGGGGTGATGAGCTGCCATATCCATCACCCTGCGGTGATGGGCCAGAACGTTTACCCGTGCCTGTCCACATCTGACTAGACCGTCACGCTGCCAGTTCCCTGATTGGCGAATAGCCCCGCTCGGTGAGACGCCCAGGCTCTTGGCAGCTGCGCTTCGCCACATAACAAGATAAGCATTTCGGTCTCATGCTAATATCATTCCTCCCGTCTGGATTTTGGGTGTGTCTCAGATATATCCTTTTGCAGGCTGTCTTGACAATCTCAAAGTGTCGAACAAGTCGTATGGAGCCAATATAAAGCATTGATTAATAAATCCTGATAGTTATTACCCTCCCCTCTGATATTCGCTGTTAAAAATTTGTGTGTATTTCCTTGTTACTTTGTAGTTCTCCATCCTCAATATGTGCGGTCGAGTTAACAAGTGGTGAGACTGCTTCTAAGTAAGCATGCTGACACCGAATCAAAAGACGGTGGTGATCAAAGCGTACTGTCATGGGCAGCCAAGAATGGTCATGAAGATGTGATCAAGCTTCTTCTAACCCATGATGCTAATCCAAACTCTGTGGATAGCACAGGTATGAGTCCACTATTGTGGGCATTACATCGTGGCGATGGAGCTATTGTTGCGCTCTTCTCAAACAAGAAATTCTCGCATTGTCCGCCCCATATGCACAAGAAGCCACGCAGGCACCGTCGACGGCGCTTTAGTTCCTGTAAGATCCCCGTAACTCCGGGTGAAGCACACAAAGCGTATGAGTGAATAGATCTAAGGTGTACTTGCCCGTTCTACAAGACTTAGGAATTGTCCGATGTGTGATGAGCGCGCAAGTACCTCTATTTGACATCAAGTTGGTATTGAATTTAATTCTTTCCGAGAATTACCAATTCATCTTATGACTTTCTAGTACTGCTTATACTTCTTGGCTGTCTCTCAAAAGGTGACATGTCTATATTCAGCCGGAATGTGGTGCTTACGTGGCGCACTATATTGTCCAGGCTGACACTGCAAATTCATATAATATTTAAATGGTGTATAAATCTTAGCACTTTTGTCCATCCTTGGCGTATTCGGACGCAATTTTCTCTGTATAGACAGTATAGACTGGATAAAGGGATCTTTGATATCACCCAAAGTCCAACAGGGTCTAGAACTAAGTTTGTTATCTAGTTCTTTTATTGATTGTATCTGTACTATTACTCTTACACGTAGCTACTAATATCGGGGCTTTAGTTACATCGCCCTAGCTGCAGGCACTCTAAGATTCGCTGTTGGTATACAATTGGTGTAGTATTTAGAACAGTACTCGGTATCTACCGTATTAGAACATAAGAATCTGTCAAGAACAGTTCCACTTACTAGGATCGTATGATTGAAATATTCTGTGGGGTTATAGTTGCTAGGTCGAAAGATCTATACTTTAAGGTAATTAAGGGTACTCCAAGAATTGTTTATAGTATGTCGTTTACTAGATCAACAGTTTGAACAAAAGAGATATAATCATGACATAGCTCGGATATCTCTGTGGTGTTAAGAAAATATAGTTACTACAAGCCACATGCAATGTTGACGTAGAAAGCGTCACATAAAAGGGATTCAGATGTAGGAACTCTACGTGGAAGGTTCACTGATGTAGAGGGCTCTGCATACCAGGGATACTAAGGACTGATGGGGAAAGTCCACTTCAAAATCCCAGCGATGTAAGAAAATGAATTTAATTGCTACAAATTCCTGACTAATGCGGCACACGAAGCGGTGAATATATTTAAGAATGGCAAACTATTAGTAGAGTAGTTATATTCGGGTATGTTAGTGTTAGGACTCGCAAAATACTACGACAACGCTAATATTGAAAGACTTGAATATTAGCAGAACCGTAATATATCGACAATTCTCGGTATTAGCGCGGTAAAACGGAGAAGCGATAGCCGCCTAGTGAACAACTTATATGTCAATTGTACTGAATCTATCAAGCGAACGCCGATTAGGTCACGTGCATGGTGACGACCATGAAAGGTACGTCGAAAGGTACCGCATGAGCGGGGCGCTCCTTCAGAAAATGGACTGCAGGCCTAGCATCCACAGCAGGACAGGACAATAAGATACGCTAGACAAGAGCGTTACTATGAAAAACCCATCCTGAAACTGCTGCCTTGAGATGTCTCTCCCAAAACAGCCCCTTGACAGTAAAGAACAAGCCCATCCAGCGATTGTCAGTAGAAGTAACAAAGGATATGTATATTTAGAAAGAAAAGATAATGAAAATTAAGAGAAGGGAAGAGAAAGGTAAGCAACGCTTGACTTTTGAAACACTGTAGCCTAGCAAAATTAGGTCCGAGTCACAACAATTGGTAAAGGTACCAGACAAAAGCACCCAAGCAGAAATAACGACAAAAGTCATGCTTAGCTTCTACCGATAATGACTAAAAGTGTAACCTGTGGATAGCTAGTAAGTATATGGTTGTATCGTAACCTATTACGCAAGGAAGTTCTATTCTGAATCGTCTATAGAAAATATCAGTCACATTAATACCAGACAAATATTGTGGTTGAGGTCGAAGCGAGACCGCCAGAGTAGGACTGCCGTCGAGGTAAGACCGCCGGCCATATGCGATGAAATACTCAAGAGTTAGCCCACCAGTTAGACAACCCGGCTCTCGTCTGCGATTTTGTATGAAAATGAAATATTTCTTAGCATCGACTAGAATTCTAATATAGGAATGGCTGGCCTTTCACTTTATCCGCGGACAATCTGCTTACATTCAGTCGCATAGCTTAGTCACCTCCTAACGTCTCCCGGTAGGGGATCTTTTACTTCTCGCAAGGTAACCAAGAAGGATTTTTAGACGATCATGCATCTGTACTGATAGTACTATATACTGTAGATTTATTTACAGTTAGAAATCCTCCCTCGCGTGTTAATATCGTACCTATCCATATCTCCCTTCAGAAATTGGAGTTTCATGAACAACCGATTATGACCGAGCTGTCTGGCATATGCGATCGACCCGATCGTATTACAGCGATTCAACAGCATATCCCTAGGTTAAGAAACAATAAGATTTGTTGTTTTTACAGCTCTCCTTAGTCATGTGTAGCCAACAATAAGCACGTATATGATGTAACTCAGTGGCAAATCAAACAGAACACGATTCCCATTCGGGATGCTATTGGAGTTAAAAAGGTGAACCTAAATACAGTTTGATTTTCAACAGAGCAAGAGGAATCAGCTCTTCTCCCGAGAAATTAACGACTGCAGATCTGCAAGAGCAGAATCAAGGGATGAGGCTTTCCGAACCTCCTTTACTAGATTATTCACATCATCTTCCTTCCCAGAACGCAGGATACTTATTAAGTACATGGATACATGTCGATAGCTTTCCATGTCTTTCTCTACAGCCTTTCGTGTCAATCTTCGCCGTTTGTCTGTTAAAGGCTCGAAAAAACACTCGTTGTTCGTTGCAGCGCATGCTTCACAGGGAGGAGGGCCATTGCACTTTAGAATATGAGCAATACTTAAACGCACGTATTATGAGATAATACATACCTTTACTTTCTTTCGTTGACACGATGAGCAAGCTAAACTCCGCCGCTTTGACCTTCGTTCGACATGGTGAACGGGGGCAGGAGGCTTATGAGGGCTGCGGCATACTGCAGGCAGAAGTGTTCTGAGTGGGGCTGCAGGACCAGTCATTGATAACGTTCGCACTGCTCTGATACTAATCGTGTGTAGGTGGGGAAAAAATAACTCAGGATGGAGATGAAAATAATAACTATAATTCACAAGACCAGCTTCACATTCTCTTTATAAAGGACTCTTTTTCTGTTTCTACTTTGTTGTGTTACCCAGGTTTGCCATTTTCCAAATTACAGACGCTAACTATGCATCCAGCAAACAAAGACGAGGGCCAGGTTGGGACAAAGAAAGCAAACTAGCATTATAGGTATGGGTAATATTCATCTTGCAAATCCTTCCAGGTTTCTTCTTTGTCATTCTTGGCACCAGCACAAGGTTGAAATATCCAATTTCTTTATACGCTGATAGCCTATTCCTTTGGGAAGAATATTTCACGTTTTTGCAAAGGATTAGAGCATGATCAAATGTCCCAATTGTGGGGTTAGGAGGTGGATCTGGGTCACATGCGCCAAGAAGAAAGAAACAAACATGACAATGAAAGTACAGATTGCGAATGGGACGGAGAATAATACATCCGTCGTGCTTATATCCTTTGACATATTCTGTCATTTTCTCGTCCGCCTCTTATCTCCTGTCAGACGTGCTGAGTTCATATGACCCCATCCCTTCTTTCTTTTCTTTTCTTTTTTTTCCTTAAGAAAAAAAAGTTCAAATAATCCATGTATGTTCCACTCAGCATTTCGTTTCCCCATATAAATTTGAGCTGCGAAGGAAATATAGAAAATATGATAGTGGGTGTAGTGGCTGTTTTCCTGCAACGCGACATCATTGATACGTGGTCGGTGACAAACCTTACAACAGAGCATACATTTGTTATGAATCCACATTTGCAGAAGTCTCGCCCATGTAAACTTTTTTCCATTAGCGATATTACGTTGCCTCCGTGGGGTAACCTGACTTGCGTTTGTGGCAAAGCACGGATCATACGGTAAACTATACCGAATGAATATCAGACACAAGATATCGGGATAAAACGCTGGATAATGTGATATATTCGGACAACTTCAAAGTCGGTCTTCACTGTAGAAAACCGGTGGTTTTTTTTATTATTTGTTTTATGAGAGAAACCTCTTAGAACACAAAATGCCTTCTCAAAATGTTTGTCGTCTTCTCGGTCATGATTCGTGGGAATGGCTTATTGAGTTCAAAGAATCCATGCCTTCAGCTAGCAAATATGGCACACCTTGGGTACTCGTTAAAACGTATGGTACGATAGGTCATATGGAACGCCATAATATATAATGGAAAGTGAAGCCTTTTGTGTGGTTGTTTCCTGTGAAGACATGAAGGCAAGCTAATTAAAGCATAGGACATTTTGAGCCTTGTGCTAAACCACAATAAAATAATTTCAATTCGTGGCCTATCGGGTGTCATAACGGTTCCAAACATATAGCTCCTTGTGGTGATTTTAGGCGTACGGCGTTCGAGACCATCTGGTGGGCCATGCTTTCCCGTGGCGAACCACACTTTTACAATTCCTGCATACCCTGTGACAGTTTCGGCATTATGGCAAATCTCTCCCCGTGAAGCGCCATTGTGCAACATAATAAGCGACATCATATGACTTGATTCTGGAGATATATAATGTATCTAGGGCGGTTGTAAGCTATGGACCAATAATACACTCTATTTTTTAAACATGACTAGTAATCGACTCCGAAATTCGTCTCCCACAGAGAGGGGTGTTTTAGCAGCGAGGGAGCTTTTGCTGGCGCAAATGCCGTGTTACTTTGGAATGCAAGACGCATTAACGAGTTGGCTTATCCAACATATTTCATTTGCTATGAATAGTTGTTAACTGTAGTTCTAGACCCAGGCGAACTCCCTGAGACTTGCCCCCTCTGCTGGGAACTACTAGGCCCTATGGCCTCATATCGTCTACTTCCATGTGGTCACATATTTCATCTGCCATGCATTGACTTTTGGCTCTGCAGTCAAGACACTCGCTGTCCACTTTGTTGTCGATCTTTCTACTATTTACGAAGACCACGGGCTACGTATATCGCCATAAAACCTTCCGCTACCTGGAAAATGCTCGGAATTAAGAGTTTACTAAAGTCTTTGAAAGCACGATGTAGGAGGACTATATTGTATCATTGGGAAGCTAGGGCCCGTTTATAATTTTTGAAAGCAACCGAAGGACTTTGTATTGATACATATGTTAAATAACTTAATCGTGAGCGAGTGATGATTAACAAGATATGCAATGCTAGTTATACAGGTAGAATCACTACTTTTTTGCCAGGCATTTGTACTTAGCAGTCACTCTTTCTGGGCTTCTCGCTTCTAGAAACCCTTAATCATTGATATTTCTCTAGTGGGGACTCTCAAGTTCGAAATCCACAAATTTAGTACAGAAATCTCCATCAAGTATAGAGCCAAGAGTATTTGTGCGATGGCGCGATCTTACTAGCACCGTGGCAATCATTACATCATCATCTTGGGCTATCGGACTCCAGGATTTCTGATGAAGCCCTTCGTAAGCTTAACCTACACTGATAGTGGGTCTGTTAGCATTTATGCTGGACTTATTTCCGCCGTGCTCTTGCATTTTCTAGCATTTAAGTCTATGCAGGTAGCCCACTTGTGCTCACGTTTACTAGCGCGTCATGAGGAGGTCTTTAACCAATTTTTTGTAGTTTTCTTTAGGTAGTTTCATGCTTAGGCATGTCACTAATTTCATATCAATTTGGCGCAGGTTCTTGCTAGACCCACCATGCAGCTCAATACCCCTACGCCTAAAGAAGTAGACTTAAGCAGCCGAAGTAATTCAGCGCCCAAGACATCTTGTACATTTCAACAGCTCCAGGACTGGAGGTTGAGCTTCGGGTATGGTTAAGTTGATCTAGAAACCCTTAATTACCTGATAAGCTCTATATTAACCAGTTACTAAACGGAGCTGAAATAGCACTATAGTCTGCTGCGCTTACAATGTGTCAGCCTAGGTAACCCAACTAAAATAATTCACGTAGAAGCTGCGCAGAAGGCCGAGCTACGCAGCCGCGCTGGACCACTATGCTACCGCCTTGAGGAGATGAAATCAACATTATAAGCTTTGTTTCGAAGCAGAGGGCTGACATGTATTGTTACCATTCTTGGCAACATTACGTTGGGTAACAGGATCTACAAACGAAGCTTCTCGAATTGTATTCACGTGTTACGGAATTGAACACCAAGGTTAAACTGTTAGACAACGATTGCTGCTTAATTTAAGAGGTGGGCGGTACGAAATTTGTGAATCGATAATTCAAGTTATCATTGTTATCTTTCTATTACTCAGTACATATTCTAGAGTATAGCTTGCTCACATCTCTTTGTGCATCCTTCCAGTCTGCATTTTGGATTAATAATAATTACGATTGCAAGACAAGATATTATACCTCATCCTTACGGCCAGGGTTTTCGACGATGTAATCATCTCCCAGTCGGGTCCTATATGTAGATTTGAGTCTCATCATAACAAGAACTAATACCTATCATGCCTATCTTTCATATCCTTATTGTGTGCTTTAACTCCTTCCTCATCACATGTGCTGCCTAATCCACCACTTTCAGTGTTAGGCCCTTCTCGGTAATTCTTAAGGCTATAGTATTTCTGATGTCCTTCACTGCTTTTGGGCTCTGCAGACGTCTGATCCGAAGGACTTTCAGGCGAGGATTCTGTCTTTTCTTCTTGTGTGTCAGCCAACTCTGTGTGTTCAAAGTTCCATCATTCCTGGCTCTACCATTGTCTATCAATCTCCTGTTCAACCGTTTGTGCTCTCTCTTCAGATGCCTAGTCACTTACCTAGATTTTTGACATCTTTTTCAGTGATTTTATCCTCGACCAAGCCATTACTGTTTGCTTTTCCATCCTGAGGTGTTTTATCTTTGGAGCTAGCATATCGGTAAAACGGCGTGGTAATCGAACCGCTAGAGTTTGAGGAAGTGAATTTGATCTGGCGGCAACTTGGTGTCACATATAATCGACGGATGATATGCATGTTCAACAGTAATCCTTATTTGAAAGCAACAATAGCCAAAAAGGATATATCATATAGTTCAGATGTAGCTTCTGGGGGTAAGGGGTCTGTTTTACAAAGAATCAGGTGGTTCATACGGGCTAACTGTGGCAGATGCTTTGTAAGCAGAGGACATCTTTACTATTCAATTTTATAGGCAACTGCCTCCCAAGGTTATGGTAATATAAACCGGAAAGGGTCTTCTAAGGTGACCAGCGTACTGCTAGTTAACCATACTCGGGACCGAGTGAGAATTTGATCTCTAGGTGTACTTTATCCATACGTTTAGAAAGCCTTGTATTTTCTCTCTGACGAAGGAAGTACTGGCTGGCATATATGGGCTAGTGCGTAATATCCAATAAAACTCAAACTAGGTGTACTAAAGAGCTAGTATTTTCTTCAGTATGATCATGTATTGCCTGTGGTATGAGACTTACGTCATGCATATGGAATCCTGACGCAATATGCCTCGTATTACGTGCCTCTGACGGGGCTCTATGAACTAAGTTTTATTGTTTGACTAGATAAACTTTACTCAAATGCATAGAAACGTCTAGGCTAGCGTCAGATCAACAGGCGAAAGACCGAATATTCCGTCCTATCACCTTTTGCAACCGTTAGATTTTGTATTTTAACTTTGATCTCCCTGCGATACAGAGCGAGACCCACATAAATAATTCACATTTTACGGGACGGCGAGTGCCAAAGCGGCGAAATAGTTGCCCGTAAGATAAGTGGTTTCCTTGGCATATCGTGGGAGACCTCAGAAACTATGCTTTTTTGCCTTTGGTACAGCTAACACTCTCAACGGGAAGGCCTCAACAGAAAACTATGTATCTAATACTCGGACAAATCCAGTGAATTTTGGATGTGATGCGATTTGCAAGGCAACTGCTGGAGTAGTTAGTTTGCGTTGGATTATATAAGACAATATATTAACTAGCTTGTCACTTTTCGAGATGTCCCTCGCGCGAGCTGACATACCAACGAACACGAGCCTTTTCATGTACAGTCATGCAGACCGGGTCGTAAGGTGGCTAGTTCAGCTCATTGTAGTACAGATTAAAATATAGGTGACATAACAGAATGACAGTGAGGTGGGGAAGCTTCATTTCTCCGTGATTTGGGGCTTATAGCCAGCCGCTTATAGCCTACATGACGTGATGTACTTGGGCGTCAGGACGAGACTTTATGGAGGAACAAATAGAATGTAATCCTTCTCTGATATACCCCTGTTGATAATTCCTTCCTCGGAACTATCAAAGGTAACCATGAACTAGCGAGCCATTTTACCAAAGAAGTACATCTAAATGTCAATCGAGCATTGGGGCGGCCACTAAATCTGCATTTGACGTGGCTACATTATTATTATTATTATTTTAAGATGCAAGATGGCGATTGCAGCACAATATGGTCTACACTTGGAAGTTTCAGAAATGGTTATACCTCCATTCATGCCGCCACACGTCGGCTCTATCGAAGCGGATACTACAATATAAATAAACTTGACTGTATTACGTGGCTATTCAGTGGTAGTGATACTGCATATGCTCATCACGCTGGGCCATTCCTCTATCTGTACACACCAAAATATCAAGGAGTTAACGCTGTTTCTGGACGAACGGTACTTGGATTGCTCTATAGGTCAAAATGGGTGTGCATACGGAGTCTAGCTCGTATGAAAGTTCAGAAACACTTCCCGTATGTGCTACGTTCGGTTGTGCAGTCAGCATGGTATTGCCGTACTTGGAAACAGCAATGTCCTTGTTGCACCGTACTAACTGCTAAAAATAGTAGCATAGATTGGTTAGCTGTATAGGGTGTGGCCAGGTAGCACCGCCTCAGTGCAAATTGTTAATTGACACAGCTTTACCAACCCAATTTCCTTTCCCCATTGGCTTTAAGCTTAGTTAATTTACTGAGCATGTTCTCGTAGACCAACATAGTGGCTATCGAGGCTGGTACAGCTCGCATCAAATTTGTCCCGAAGCCTGCATATAAAGCTTGCCACCCCTCTTCCAACCAAATAGTTCGGGCGGTTTGCACAATCCCTGTATACCGTTGGTATAACGGTGTAGAAGATTTCAAAATTTGCTGGGTTTGAAGCCGTGTTCGGATAACTTCGTGAGGGTACGCCAAAGACGTGGAAACTATCTTACTCAGGAATCCGGCGGCTATAATCCCCGAGGTTTTATTTTGGCAGTCTTTGATTTCACCCAGCCCTGACCCTGTTAGTCCTCTCTTTAGCGTCTCGTAAAGAGGAAATTGGATTGCAAGCTGCGATAGGCCGAGAAGGGCCGGTGTTAAACCTGAATAGAAGGCTAATATACCCTCATTGCGATAAATTTGCTGAGCTGCATCAAATGCCGACTTGTACTGCCACTTCGGCATCGCATATGTCTGACTAGATATGTTGGTCTGAGACATTA
>NW_022476182.1:0-24849 GCF_009193645.1 Aspergillus pseudonomiae
CAAACCACATGCATGGACAAGGAGCAAGAAAAAAAAAAAAAAAGGATAATCTCTAGATGAGCAAACTAACATAACTCTTCTTCAACCAGCTACGTGCCCCGCAAGTGCAGCGCCACCAACCGCATCATCAAGGCCAACGACCACGCCTCCGTCCAGATCTCCATCGGCAAGGTTGACGAGAACGGCCGCTACACCGGCGAGAACCAGACCTACGCTCTTTGCGGTTTCATCCGTGCCCGCGGTGAGAGCGATGACTCCCTGAACCGCCTCACCCAGCGTGACGGATACCTCCGCAACGTCTGGACCGCCTCCCGGTAAATGGACTATTGAATTGGGTTAAGGTGTGCGGTGTGATTTGGTCGATGGTAAGATTCTCCGGCTCATATATCATTTGTGTTTTTTGGGGAGTGTCAAGAGGCTAATGGGGATTTTTCGTCTTGTGCAGGCTGATATACCAGTTCCATGGGTATGTCGGATATGATTTAAGATAAATGAATGAAGATATTTCATACAGACCAGTCAAATCAATCAAAATCAGTCCATTAAATTTCATTTTTTTTTTCTTTTCCTTTCTTTTTCTTTTCGCTGTTGTTTCGTGGCCCGCCAGGGTTTCGCTGTGGTGATGTCTGCTCTGTAGTCCGCTCTCTAATCTCTGTTTCCTTATTCTCTTGTTCTTCGGGATGCTCAATCGGCACATCAAGGCCTCCTCATTCACAGATTGGAAGTACAAAACATCTATCTGGCCCCCATGAGCGAGGAGGTAGAAAGTAACATCCATCCGCCGAATATCACGTCCGCCTACTGAAGAGCCACTGTTGCAGAGCCGTGCGCTGGGGCACAGATACGGGTGGGACATACTATCAGTATTTGTAGATTTACTATCTTATCTCAACTGTTGGATATCAAAAATACATTGATTCATGGTTACTTCAGGGGTTCGTTGTAGCGTGTCTCATTCAATGCGCATCGTAATTCTTTTTGATAGCTCTAAACACATGATATCATTTATATGATCTGAGTCTTAGGGTTTTTAATAATATCCATCCATCTTTATAAGATCGTCTAATCCTTCTCCAACCTAACCGCTGGGTTAGTCTCAATGAAGTTGAGGTCGACCTTATGACCCAGGAGTTCTCGAATGTTGCTGACGCCATATCTGCGGGACTCGTTAGTGTTTGATTCATCACAAGTGTGCACGGTTCACTTACTTGATCATGGTAGGTCTCTCGAGACTCAGACCCCATCCGTAGACTCTCATATCCTTGGGCAGGCCCATAGGCTCCAACATCTCCGGGCGGAACATACCGCTGTTACCGATCTCAACCCACTTGCCCAGACCCTCGTGGTAACCGAAGATCTCCATGCTAGGCTCGGTGTAAGGGTTGTACGCGGGCTTGAAACGCAGTTGGTGGATGCCCATCTTAGCAAAGAAGACCTCCATGAAGCCGATCAAACCACCCAGGGTAAGACCGAAGTCAGCAATAACACCCTCGATCTGGTGGAACTCAGCCAAGTGAGTGGCATCGACAGCCTCGTTACGGAACACTCGGTCGATACTGAAATATCTTGCGGGTCGTGGGTTGGCAGCGAGCTTGTGAAGGACATATGTCGAAACTGATGTCGTATGTGTGCGGAGGACCAACCGTAATGACTCGTCTGCGCTCCAGGGATAGCGATAGCCAATCGAGCCGTACTTGCCGTTTTCGTGGACCTCGCGGACGTCCTCCCAGTATTGCTTGTAGTCGAGCGGCTTCTCCTGGGCTGCTGCGGAGGCGGGCTGAATGGATTTCGGACGGTGAGGGTCGAACTCGGGATCCTCACGAGGGGGGTCTGCCTTCACGGGGTCTGAGATGTAGAAAGTATCTTGAAGGTCACGAGCGGGATGTTGCTGAGGAACGAAGAGGGCATCGAAATTCCAGAATCCGGTCTCCACGAAGCGGTTGGTAGGCATCTCCTCGAAGCCCATTTCGAAGAAGATATTACGGAACTCCTGACGGACCTTGTTGAGAGGGTGGAGAGCACCGGAAGGGGTGGGAGCACCCTTAGCCTTGAAGTTGTAGGGCTTAAATTGAGCCGTCTTCCACGAACCGTTTGTGAGCATCTCGGCTGTGAGGTCGGTCTCCTCCTTGACAAGCTCCTTGGCGAACTTGGGCCCCTTGGAGACCTTGAAGCTAAGGTCCTTTTGGAAGGCGACCAACTTTCGACGTTTCAAATCATTGAGGGCCTTCTGGTCCTCCAGAGTCTGAGTGTTCTTGACAGTCAACAACTGCTCGCGAGTCTCGTCGACAATAGAGTCAGTGTTTGCCCGCAGCAGCTGTCCGTCCTTCTTAATCCAGCCCCTCTTAAAAGCATTTCCCTGACCAATTTTGGCGTTGTCCTTTCCAACAATACCAGGCAAGTCGCCGATCTTCAACCCCTCCAAAGCTGCCACAACGGCTTGGAAAACCTTGGCTTCATGACTGCCATTGGCGGCGATTTCCTCACCTTCCTTGGTCAGTGCAGCGACTTCACGCTCAATTGTTTCATATTCGACCATCTGTCGCGAGGCAAGACGATCAAGCGAACTCTTGAAAATCAATGAGGGGTGGGAGGGGAAAGCTTCGCTGGAAAGGATCGGTGCGTCGGACGCGGACAGGGCGTCCAGAATGGGTTGCGTCAGATCGGACGCCATGGCTGCAGTCGTGGGCCACAGGGAAATCCGCGGGGGGCGTAGAGGGAAAGGTGCTGGAAGAGCAAATCGAAGACTCGAATTATGCTACAGATACTGCCCACTTTCCGAATTGTGACTCTTCGGCGGCTCTTGTGTGGTTACGGTGAGTGATGCGGACCATAGACGCTATCCCGTGACTTGGCTTTTACTTTTACCCCGCCATCTATCGGTCAAGGATCTTTATCAGGATAACTGTAGACTTTCTATAAAGGCTCAAGTCCCTCTCTCTTGTATGCACGATACATGTAATTTAGTAATATTTTTGATACAACCAAAATGGATCTATACTTCTATACCCCTAACATCCAATTACCCACTGTACTATAATGATACCTACGATTCAGATGTGTACCGCCCGCACAGATATATATCATACATTCCTCTCACCTGCGACTTCACCCGCCCTCATGATCCTAGACAGATGATCGATCAACCAGGTGAGTGACAGCGAGCGGAATCTAAGAATGAGGCATCAAAGTCACAAGCATTGCAAAATTGCCAATCCTCTCACGGTTCACGAAACAATAAATCACGCATGCCTGGGGATATGGAGGAGGGTTCTTAATTTGCATCTGCTGTAGCTCTAGACCATCTATGAAATGCAAGGGGTGGTTGGAAAGGAATGATATTCAAGCCATGTATCGACAACATAATTTACCAAATGTAGGGTCGTTTGTTCTCTACCGCAACCCCGGCACCATAAGAAATGCAATCATTGTGCGGCGAAAGTTACTTATCAGGTGGTGCACTGCTGATGATCATGGATGGTAATCAACGACATATAGCCTGCCCTTTCTATAGACGTACGAAGTGGGTGGGTGTAAAAAGACACCGTCGTGCGTGGCGTTTAGAATATCCTGTCTGAAAGGGCGTTGCTGTCGTGGTCTATGGTGGAATACGTAGGCCATTAATCTCAACTACGATATAGTTTTAGGAGGCCTATTTTGCGTGTAACAGTGAAATGTACATCGACTTCATGCCGGGGGTTGACTTTGTCAATATGTATTGATTTACCCCATCCCTGCTGCATACCTGTGTACCGTGGTCTGAAGTACGATGTACATACTAACTGCATAGTAGCTATTATAGGTAATTTTTTCCTGCTATTTTCGTTGTATTGTCTGGCTCCGTATATGCAATATATACTAGATCCAGACTGGTCTGTTGGCCGGGCATCCCTAACATGCAACTTATAGTAAAATGATGATTTTGGGCACACAACGCACTGCAACCCCCAGTAAACGGTCATGAGACACTTAACCTGAATAGGAATTGTATATCACTGGTTGCCGCCGCAATTCGCTGTCATTTCAAGGCCAAGACAAGGGATTATGCCGAATGTTAATCAAAGAAAGCTTTAGATCTATCCATGATGGACCTCAAATGGCGGTGCATCGGAAGTGAGCAAATCTCGGTGGCCCGTCAGTTGCTGAGCACAAAAAAAAAAAAAAAAAAAAAAAACCTTTCTCGAGACCGAACGTAACTACATATTCCATTCTCATGTCAGAAATTTAGGTCCAGTCTCTATATTGTGGATATTGAGTAGACACTACCGCTGCATATGCTAGTTAGTCTTTTACTTAATGTCACCTCGTTATGATTACCGGTGCATAGTACTTTAAGAGTGCCAGGTCAGCGCTGGCAAAAGTTACTAACAAGCAATGAAATTAATAACCAGACCGACTAAGGCGATTGTGAGTTGACCACCTTTCGCCCAACCAGGCACTAATGGGCTTCTGAATCCGAAGGAAACGGCCTCGCAACAAGGTCCTGCTGGAACCTTCTCAAGCTCTTACCTCCATCATTGGCCTATAAGTTGCTTAATGGTACCCGCACGCGACCGTTAAGTTCTGGACTTAAAGGCGCCGTCGATGTTCCGGGGGACCTTAGCGCTGTACGGACAATACTGGGTATTTCTAATACTCCCGGTTGACCTAGGGACAAGACTTCCCTTCCCCCACCGTTTGACGGTGATGCCTATCTACCTGAGGGAGCCACTTTTTCACTAGAGTGGTTCGTAAGATTTAGCCGATGAAGCTTTTGTTTGGAACCTCCCCATCACAATTCGAATGAGGACCAGTGAGATTCATCCGAGGTGACCAGAGACCTCAATAGACTTCATTAGGAACCAAAGGTGGTGGAAGTTGACGAGGAAGATCTCATATACACGTGGGTTCCAGGAAACACTCATGTGTGTCCCTGGCTGTTGGTATTGTATGTTATACATCCAGCGTACAATACCAATATGTACCGACGCCATCCACTGCTGTTAGGTAAGAAAGAATGATTGATCAACTTCAAGGCCCATCTTACCTAAAGTTGATGTACATTGTATGTATGTACTCTGTAGGTTGAGCTTTGCAAGCTTTCGAGTCTAGATCTAGATACCTGGTTTCTTGAATTCTTCTCGTCTTCGATGACCTTGCTTATTACTTTTCTTGCTCTTCCCCGCGCCTCCATCTCGATATTCTCCGCGGCTTCGTCCATCATCCTTGCCCGTACAGCCCCCCTGACCACAAGTGGTAAGTAGTGTGTGATAGGTAATAACCGGGGCCAGCACTACGAGCTGGAGCCACCAACATACGATCGCCACTAGTCCTGGAGGTGATCACCACAATCCTAACATAATAGGACGACCATGAAACAAGGATCAACATACGCACACACATCTATTGGTCAAGAAATTCATTTTCTTTGTATCTCAAATATAATCAGTGACAAGGTATCCCCTTGTTTACCTAGTTCCTATTCTAATGTTTAGCTATATGCCGTACCATTATTAATCCTCGGTACCTTGGAACAGAACCGAGGGACAAAAGAAAAGTGATTGGCTCCGGTGAAGAGACGGTATTTGGGAACGATCCCTATGAGGAGGGAAAATATAGCCAAAAGAGAACCTTGGAAAACTCGGAGTGAAAAACCCAGCGACCAGGAAATAAAAGCGGATGGATCGGTAGTTAAAATGGACAGACAATACATGATGGAGGCTAAGAGGATGCCCCGTGCACCGCGACGCAGAGTCTTACAAGGTACTAGTACGCTTGTACACCGTGGGTGTGGCGGTTAATAATGAAGGTGGGAGTCGAGAGTGGCTTAAAAGATGGGCAGTGGATTCTAAAGCCCACGCACTAACTTGTGGCACATCCACACACCCGACCAGTCACAGTCCAGAATATGAAGGGTTAGAGTGAGACACACACAAAAGCTAGGAAAGACAACACCTCCACCTGCCGCTATTATTTCTTTTTTTGTCATTTTATTTCGTATCTATTGCACCATTCCCAAGACTTGGAGCAATGCTAGATGGAGCCTATTCTGTAAACTAAATGTTTTATTATTAGTAGATAGTAGAGACGAATCTCCACAGGTGGAAAGGAAGGCGATCATTGGAAGAGAGGCAAGTAAGAAGGGTCCTGAGGCAGCACCAGGGAAGAGGTAAAGTATTTTCCTTCGGTACCTGGCCGGACCGGAGGAAGAAGTAGAAAAAAGTTCATGTTGAATAGTTAGGAATTTTTGATGGGTTTGTTTCTTAACAAGGATGTATTGAACATCGATTATGCTTTTTTCCTCAATTTTCTTCTATTTTTGTGTTTATTTTTCGGATTTTTTTTTTTGCAGCTGTAGCATCTTCTCTTCTGAACCACTCTATACTCTACCCAACTAGTAACAATACCCACCGCAGCGAACGGCGATTCAGCAGCCCTGAGGTCAGTTGTCTCTCCAAGTCCAATAGCATTATTCCTCTTTTGGTCCTTAATCCTCTTTTTTTCCTTGTTCCCCCCTCACAAGTGTCGTAGTTCTATCTTCCACTCTTTCTTTCACTCCGCCCCCTTACCAAGTCCACAATCCAGGATTTTGTCATTTTCTAAATCGGACCCTTTGGGAGGAGGGCATAAGACAAAAAGAAAAAGCCGAAGAGTCCCCCCCAAAAAACAAAAGAAGAGAAGAGAACCAGGGACAATAAAAGCAGAAAGAAATTTATTCTAAACGAACAAACAACCCAAACCAAGAGCCCCTCTCTATAGATTCAGACAGTGGGAGAAAAAGAGGGAGAGTTCTTGATCATTTTCCCGTTAATTATTCATTTTTAGTTTTGTTAGTTATTATTATTTTTTTTTTTGGCCCTTTTCCTTTCTGAGGAAAGGTCAATCTTCTTTCTCCCTCTTCCACGCGCCCTCACTCGAAAAGAAATAATATTTAAAAAAAAAGGAAAAGAAATCAGGCAAACCGAACCAAAAACCTACGCTTACTGATCTCTCTTGTTCTCTCTCCACCGAACCAACCGCTCAAACTCACAACCACAATCTCAACCTCCGTTCGATAATCCTAACTCCCCTTTTCAGTGGGTTTCCCCTTCGATTGACCGTCTCCCTATTCTGTTTCCTTTCTGTTTCCTTTTTCCTTTTTCCTTTATCTTTTTTTTTTGCTTTTCTTTTTTTTGCTTTTTTTACTTTACCTCGCCTAGACAAGGCGGTCTTTGTCTTCTCGGTCGGCTGTTGCTTTGTCCCTTCGCCTTAATCCTCGAACACACCGTCCATCGGAACCCTGGACCATTTTCGACTACTCGCTCTCCACCCCCATGTCGCCTTAGCAGATTCGCCCGATCATTCGTGTCAGTAACACGGCTTCCCGTCAGGTAGGTGAGGTTAAGTTCATCTTCATCGACCTTCGGATCGTCCTCCTCTTTTTTACCCCATCGTTTAATTTTCACGCTGCTTTTGCTCCTCTTTCCTCGTCCTCTCCATACACTTTCTTTTTTTCTTACTTTCCCCCCTCTGTCCTTCGCCCAATCACCAACCGATAGATACTTGGTGATTTTTCTTTTCCCCTTCAAAATCTATTTTACCCCGTACTCATTCTCTTCACCAACTCTATCTTTCTTTTTGGTGATCGTTAATATCTTCCCCCCCCCCTTGACTATTCACTATCCGAGCATTATCATATAGACTCGTCCCTTTATCCCGATCACCTGGAATACGCCTCACTCCTTTTTCCTCTTCTTTTTGCCCTTCGGGAATTCTTTCATGTTTCCCTTTATTTAAAACTACCAACTGGACTGGATATTTTTTTTTTTTTCTCGAATAGCGTCTCATTCTCCGTATTTTCATATCTAGACGAATTTTGCACGAGCGAAAGGAGAACCAGAAAAATCTTCACAGCAACACTACTTATGTCCCGTTCGTGATTGAGTCGTCCTAGGCACAATGGCTGGCGCGGACGAAACGCTCGCGGCCGCTGCTGCCATCCTTCGGGGTCTTGCCCGCGAAACCCCTCGCTCCGGCTCCGCTCCTCCCTTTGATTTTCCGCTATCGCACGCTTCATCTAATGGCTACGACACCAAGTTCACCAAGCTACCGGGAGATGCAAGTTCGTCAAAGGCGGCCTTTGAAAATGAGTTGGAGGCGTTAGTCCGTCGAGTTCAACAACTGGAATCTCAAGCTGTCAGTCACCAGACTTCCCCCGGAACTTTCCCTGAATCCTCCCAGTCTTCCCTCAGCTCCATTGAGAGGGAAGCTGACTTCTTGTGGTCTTTTGGACTTTCTCGCTCGTCGTCCCAGCAAGTTTCTAACTTCTCTTCCACACTACAGCAGCAAAACTCCCATAGACCCCACCACCACCCAAGGCGGATAGAAGAGCCCGATGAGGATATTGAGGAGGAGGAGAGCGAAGATGATGAAGACCTAGACTCGAGGACTCGACTGGTACGCGAGGAGGATATCAGTTATCTACGGAACCATGTTCAAAAACAGGCGGAGGAAATAAGTTTCCAGAAAGACATTATCGCTCAAGTGCGTGATGAATTACAACAGCAGGAAGAGCAAACACGACGGGCTCTGACCAAGGTTGAAAACGAGGATGTGGTCCTGCTGGAGCGGGAGCTTCGCAAACACCAGCAAGCCAACGAAGCTTTCCAGAAGGCCTTGAGGGAGATCGGTGGCATCATCACTCAGGTCGCTAACGGTGACCTGTCAATGAAGGTGCAGATCCATCCCCTGGAGATGGACCCCGAAATCGCTACATTCAAACGGACGATCAACACTATGATGGACCAGTTGCAAGTGTTTGGTAGCGAAGTGTCTCGAGTCGCACGAGAGGTCGGAACGGAAGGCATCCTTGGTGGCCAAGCCCAGATCACAGGGGTCCATGGTATCTGGAAGGAGCTTACGGAAAACGTCAACATCATGGCCAAGAATCTCACGGACCAAGTGCGTGAGATCGCTGTGGTCACAACAGCTGTCGCCCATGGTGATCTGAGCCAGAAGATTGAAAGTCGGGCCCAGGGTGAAATTTTGGAACTGCAGCAGACCATCAACACCATGGTGGACCAACTTCGTACATTTGCCACAGAAGTTACACGAGTCGCACGTGATGTCGGTACTGAGGGTGTCCTCGGTGGACAGGCTCAGATTGATGGAGTAAAGGGCATGTGGAACGAACTCACGGTGAATGTCAACGCCATGGCGAACAATCTGACAACCCAAGTGCGGGATATCGCCACAGTCACGAAAGCGGTCGCCAAAGGTGATTTGACGCAGAAGGTCCAGGCCAACTGTAAAGGAGAGATTGCAGAGTTGAAGAATATCATCAATTCCATGGTGGATCAGTTGCGGCAGTTTGCACAGGAGGTCACGAAGATTGCTAAGGAGGTCGGCACGGATGGTGTGCTCGGTGGTCAAGCCACGGTTAATGATGTGGAGGGTACATGGAAGGATTTGACCGAGAATGTCAACCGAATGGCCAACAATTTGACAACACAAGTCAGAGAGATCGCTGATGTCACTACCGCCGTAGCAAAGGGTGACCTGACTAAGAAGGTTACTGCAAATGTCCAAGGTGAAATACTAGACTTGAAGAGCACGATTAATGGCATGGTGGACCGGCTTAATACCTTTGCCTTTGAGGTCAGCAAAGTCGCTCGCGAGGTCGGCACGGACGGTACTCTTGGTGGTCAAGCCAAGGTGGATAATGTGGAGGGCAAATGGAAGGACCTTACCGATAACGTCAACACTATGGCTCAGAATCTGACATCGCAGGTACGGAGTATCTCAGATGTCACTCAAGCTATTGCCAAGGGTGATCTCAGCAAGAAGATTGAAGTGCATGCTCAGGGAGAGATCTTGACGCTCAAGGTCACAATCAATCACATGGTTGACCGACTCGCTAAATTCGCGACTGAGCTGAAGAAGGTCGCCCGCGATGTCGGTGTTGACGGCAAGATGGGCGGTCAGGCCAACGTTGAAGGAATTGCTGGAACATGGAAAGAAATCACTGAAGACGTGAATATCATGGCAGAAAACCTCACGTCCCAGGTGCGAGCATTTGGCGAGATCACAGATGCTGCCACCGATGGCGATTTCACCAAGCTTATCACCGTTAATGCTTCTGGCGAGATGGACGAGTTGAAGCGAAAGATCAACAAGATGGTTTCCAACCTCCGAGACAGTATTCAGAGAAACACCGCCGCCAGGGAAGCGGCTGAGCTTGCTAATCGTACCAAGTCTGAATTCCTGGCCAATATGAGTCACGAAATCCGTACACCCATGAATGGTATCATCGGTATGACGCAGTTGACGTTAGATACGGACGACCTCAAGCCTTATACCCGCGAGATGTTAAATGTCGTGCATAATCTTGCAAACAGCTTATTAACGATCATTGATGACATACTTGACATCTCGAAAATCGAGGCAAACAGAATGGTCATCGAAAGTATCCCATTCACAGTGAGGGGAACTGTCTTCAACGCATTGAAGACACTTGCGGTGAAGGCAAATGAGAAGTTCCTTAGCCTGACCTACCAGGTCGATAATACAGTACCAGACTACGTTACTGGTGATCCTTTCCGTCTTCGTCAGATTATTCTTAACTTGGTGGGCAACGCCATCAAGTTCACGGAGCACGGAGAGGTCAAGCTCACGATCCGGAAGTCGGACCGCGAACAGTGTGCGGCGAATGAATACGCTTTTGAGTTCTCTGTATCTGACACCGGAATTGGTATTGAGGAGGACAAACTTGATCTAATATTCGATACCTTCCAGCAAGCTGATGGCTCGACAACGCGCAGGTTTGGTGGAACCGGCCTTGGTTTATCTATTTCGAAACGCTTGGTGAACCTGATGGGTGGAGATGTATGGGTTACGTCTGAGTATGGCCATGGTAGCACATTCCATTTCACGTGTGTTGTGAAACTCGCCGATCAGTCCTTGAACGTCATTGCATCTCAGCTTCTACCGTACAAGAACCACCGTGTCCTCTTTATTGACAAAGGGGAGAATGGTACACAGGCGGACAATGTCATGAAGATGCTCAAGCAAATGGATCTGGAGCCATTGGTCGTCCGTAACGAGGATCATGTTCCGCCTCCAGAGATCCAAGATCCATCTGGCAAGGAGTCTGGCCACGCTTACGACGTTATCATTGTGGACTCCGTTGCCACGGCACGGTTGCTCCGGACGTTCGATGACTTCAAATACGTACCTATTGTCCTGGTCTGCCCGTTGGTGTGCGTAAGTTTGAAATCTGCCCTGGACCTTGGAATCAGTTCGTACATGACCACACCATGCCAACCCATAGATCTCGGTAATGGCATGTTGCCTGCGCTTGAGGGCCGCTCTACTCCTATTACTACCGACCACTCCCGCTCGTTTGACATCCTCCTGGCAGAGGATAACGACGTCAATCAGAAACTGGCTGTTAAAATTCTAGAGAAACACAACCATAAGGTCTCCGTTGTCAGCAACGGTCTGGAGGCTGTGGAAGCCGTTAAACAACATCGGTATGATGTCATTCTGATGGACGTGCAGATGCCGGTCATGGGCGGCTTTGAAGCAACAGGGAAGATTCGTGAATACGAGAGGGAATCCGGTCTAAGTCGGACGCCGATCATCGCTCTTACTGCACACGCTATGTTGGGCGACCGAGAGAAGTGTATACAAGCTCAGATGGACGAATATCTCTCGAAGCCACTGAAGCAGAACCAAATGATGCAGACCATTCTCAAGTGTGCTACACTTGGTGGTTCGCTTTTAGAAAAGAGCAAGGAATCGCGAATCTCAAGTAGCGGCGAGATGCATCCGGTCCATCACGGCTCCGACGGCAAAGGCTCACGTCCGGGCATGGAAGGTAGATCTATCACTGCATCAAGCACCGTCAACCGAGGCAGCCTTGCAAGCCCCAGTGCCGAGAAGGCTGAGGATCTTTCCATGGAGCGGGTAAGTCGATAGAATCTTCGATTATCCCACGCCTAAGCAGATGTACTAATCTGACGAATAAACAGGCATTGCTGCGGTCCAATAGCTCGTGAAACGTTCTAGAGATCAACCTTCACTTCTTTTTCGTTTCCTTTCATATTTCAAGTGGCTTCGATGCGAACCTTATATACCCTTTTCATTTGCGCGCCTGTAAGAAATGCTTCTTGTCGTGGTTAACCTCCTCAAGGTGCCTTCGTTTCATTTTGGATTTTTCTTTTCGGGGAAACTCTTCTTGATTCTCACCTCACCTCCTCCTACCTACTACGCCTCTCGCTTATTATTCCCCCATGATCTAGTCGAACCCGCTGCTACTCTGCATATATTTTCCCTGGATCGATGTCGACTGCCTCAGCCTATGGCCATGTTTTCTCTTGTTTGACCATATCATGGTTTTTTCCCTTTTTTTTGTGATTTCGGTTGTTGCTATGCCAGCTGTTTTCTGGTGTAAGGTGTTGGGCGTATGGAACCACTGGTGGGGTTCTTCCAAATAAACCTACAGCATGAGCTAAAGACAAATACTGGGCGAGCTGAGGCAATTGTTAAGAGGGGAGCCAGTATCCCCCGCCATAACGGTTGCCAGATTCTCTTGCATATCATATCGTGCAGTTTATCTACCCGGATTTCCTTTCGATTTTGAACCTGAAGACCCTTTCTCTTTCCCCCCCCCTCTCAATCTCACACGCATACTCTTGCGTTGGGTCTTCTCTTTTTCCGTTCCTATTTGTATTGTATTTAATCTTTGTTTTCTCCTCATATTAGCAGATGAAACTTTTGGCTTGGGGTCCTGGAAGCTCTGGATCTGCAACGCTTCCTCCCTTCACATTTCCTTATCCTCCTCGTTTCGGCGTGTACAAATTGTTTTTCTGGAACGGCTATGCGATCACTGTCCTCGAAAGGAATCACACCTAAAGACCTTACGACTAAAACTACTACACACGCCTGGCGGCCTTTTCTAGTACGCTTATAGATTACCAATAGTAAAAACGAAATATCATTCAACAAACATCTACCATTCATCCACTAAGATTAAGGATATAAACGGTCGACAGTAAAAGATCTTGCGCCTGCATATCTGGTCCACCTAGATACTTCCAATAAGAAAACAATTAATTCCTCAATACAATCAATACCTTACAATTTTTCAGTCCTCATCTTCGTCCTCATCATAGTGCGGCTCAAAAGGCCTACCAGGTTTCTTGGGCTTACCCGCCTCAGGCTTAGTGAAATTCCAATGCTTTCCCTTCTTCGGATGCCAACGGGGATATGCCCTCTTTACAAGAGTAGTTTTAGGAGGGGAGTCATCGCCAGGAGGGTCATCACCGGGGGGGTCATCCTCAGGAGGAGTTTCTGTGGGAGGGACGCTTGGTACAGTCGTCGTTGGCTTCACTCCTTCCTCTGAAGACGAGGGTTGAGTCGGTATGATACTGCCAGATGGTGAAGCGGTGGGTACCGGAGGACCGGGAGGTGAACCAGTTGGGGTCTCCGTTGGTGGCTGGGTGGGGATACTGGTTGGAGGAGGGCCTGGTTTGGTGGTTGGATGCTCAGTTGTTGGAGGTTGAACGGGTGTTGATGGCGCCGGTTTAGTCTCTTCCGGGGTGCTTGTTGGAGGTTGGACTGGAGTAGTACCTGGTGGCGGCGCCGGCTTAGTTTTCCCGGAGGTGCTTGGTGGCGGGAGTGGCTTGGTTTTCCCCGGGGTTTCTGGCGGAGGAACAGGTTGGGTAGTTGGGTGTACACTGGGTGGAGGTTCGATTGGCGTGCTTGGTGCCGGTTTGGTTTCTGCTGGAGTGCTTGGGGAAGGTTTCTCGCTGGGCGGGGGTTGGACTGGAGTACCTGGTGGCGTAGGCTTAGTCTTCCCCGGGGTGCTTGACGGAGGAACTGGTAGAGTAGTTGGGTGTATACTTGGTGGAGGCTGGACTGGTGTGCCTGGTGGTACCGGTTTAGTCTCTCCTGGAGTGCTTGGTGAAGGTTTCTCGCTGGGCGGAGGCTGGACTGGAGTGCTCAGTGGTGGTGTAGGCTTAGTTCCCCCCAGGGTGCTTCCTGGAGGTACTGGTAGGGTAGTTGGGTGCACACTTGGTGGAGGTTGAACTGGTGTGCCTGGTGGGACTGGCTGGGTTGCTCCTGGGGTACTTGGTAGAGAAGGAACAGGTTCGGTAGTTGGATGCACACTGGGTGGAGGTTGCACCGGCGTGCTGATCGGTGGGACCGGCTTGGTTTTCCCCGGGGTGCTTGTAGGTGGATGAACGGGGGAGATGGTTGTAGGGAGGGAGCTGGTAGGCTGAGGCTGCACTGAGGAGGGTATGGTTGGAACATGCACAGTGGTCGATGCTGACGGACCTCCGGGTCCCACGGGGATGGTTGGGCATGGGGATTGACCTGGTTGACTGGGACCGGGCCCTGGACCTGGCCCAGGACCTTGACTTGGACCTCCCCCTGGACCTGGACTTGGCCCTGGACTTGGACCTGGTTGACCACCACTTGTTTGACTAGCTCCAGCTCCTGGTGTGCCGGGCGGCACTGGGAAAGACGGGGAAGGATGAGGTTGAGTTACACCTCCACCGCCACTAGGAGTGGTTGTCGGGACACATGCCGTTGCAGTCACAGTGACGGTCACTATGGTGGCGACAGGACATGAGGAGGATTGAGGGCATGGAGAGCATGGCCCTGCAAGTTGAGTGGTTAGCTGCTTGGGTCAAAAAGGAATGACGGAACTGGAGCAGCGGTACCTGGGCGGGATGGACTAGGGCGTGGGCTGGTGGTTACTTCTGATATTGTCGGTGTCCATCCTGAAGATATAACACCAGCCGTCACTCCATAGACCAGGCTCCAGGAGACAACAGCCAGAGTAATCAAACTCATCGCAGGAGTCATTCTTAATGTCAACCAATGTTGACAGAAGGGCGGGGACTGAAAAAGCGAATGTGCCGTAGAGATGAAGCAGTAAGGGAATCGTAACGTACAAATACTTGAGCAGTATTCCGTGCTAGATGCATTCATGATGATCGTTATATGTCATTGAACAAAATGTTGCATATGAGGCGTGTGCTCTTCCCGGAATTGAATGATCATGACACACTTATGAGCCGTCATTGTGACGGATAAACTTCTCGGGCATGCTTGAGAAGATAAAATCCAATCCAATCCCAAGCATGGAGGAGTGTAAACGGAAGACTTCTCCGGGGTCGAGAGATAGGCGTCGTGATGATTGTCTTCCATGGCTGGACGTCCCGGGACTTCTATGACCAAGATACTTCTTCTCATTTCCACAAACAATGTAATTGATGATTGCTAGACATTAACTTTTCCCGCTAATTTTGCTTGCTATGAGTTATATGTGTTTCGCGTGCCATTTCCTTCAAGGTCGTATCATTAAGTAGTCACGTCATTCTTGAATCAACCGAAATTTCACTCCTTTGGCCAATTCTCTTCAATTTTCTGATTTAGGTTCTTCATTCCGCAACTCAAATGTACCTCAGCCAAGTTGGTACTGGCTTCAGTAGAGTGCCCAGGGCTGACGCCAGCCAACGTGGATTATTTTCACAGCAGTAACACAGGCAAGGCCGACGGCATAACAACAAGTCGTGAAGACAATGAGCCCCCAGTATTCTCCATTACAGCGCGACAGGATCTCACCCGCAATCGGGATGCCAGTAAGCGTGCTACAATAAGGGTTCGTTAGCTCCTACACTCGGTATCTTCCATGCCCGGGCAAGGTACAGAGAGCCTCCTAGACTTACCCAAAGCTCACAATCGTGTATGATGTAGCATAGTATCGCCCGTAGTTCTCGATTTTGCAGAGCTGAGAAATACAAACTGGGGTGAGACTGATGTTACTGCCACTCGCAAAACCAAAGATAACGCTGTAGACAACCATTACCGGCACACTATCACCAGCAGGGAGCCAAAGACATGCATTGCAGACAAGGCATAAAGCGACTGTGGCAATTAGGGTGTTATAGCGTCCCAACGAATCGGCAACAAAACCAGGGATCCATCTTCCGAAGAAAGATCCTGCATTAAGGATTGCCAATAATTGATACGAAAACTGGCTGGACACACCGTGAGCCAACGCGTACGAGGAAATATAACTGATCGGAACGAAGAGACCCCATTCGACGAAGAAGATTCCAGCTGTTGTGAGAGCAAACTCGGGCTCCCGAAAGATGCGGAAATCGGGGAGTACATTCTCTTTGGAAGCCGGCTTCTTGGGCAACCGGGACTTAACCAGCAGGCAGGACATGATCACTAGAATCAAACAGATAAGACCGACCACACGAGTGGCCCAGGCAAATCCGATCATCGGGAACAGCTTTTCGAGAATGAGAGGGAACGTAACACCTCCAACAGAGCCGCCTGTTGCAGCAATGCCCGTCGCAACACCACGCTTCTCGTTAAAGTAATGACCAATCGCAGATATGGCCGGCGTAAAAATTAGCGAGGCCCCTAGGCCCCCGGTGACACCAATCACAAGCATGAAGTGCCAGTATTGGGTGCAAAGTCCCAGAGTAGCCATCTGCACAACGACTAGTACTGATCCTGCAAAGACAAGGAACCGCGGGCCTTTGGCGTCGAAGATCGGGCCAATCTGGACACCGCAGAAAAAGGTGAGGAAGGCGTACATTCCAAAGATCCAGCCAGTGCTACCTGAGCTATAATCTTTAAGCTGGTGGTGTTCGAGATAAGCCTGAAAAGTTCCGATAGTATTGACTAGGCCCAGCGCGGCGAAAAGGCCCGCCCAGCTACCAAACACTACTAGCCAGGCCTCTAACCCGCCTTCGGGGTAAGTATTCCCATCAGCGTCAGTGGTTACACGGCTCATGGGGGCACTGTGTGTCGAGCGGTCGGTCTGGGATTCGAGGGACGGCCTGCCATGACCATGCTCGAAGGTCGTTTGCCCTTCCGGTGAAAGATCATGGCCAGGTTGTGCCGATGGCGGAATCCGAGGCCCGGCATCATCACGGGAGCTTAGAGGCACAGTCGAGGCATCGGTCGATGGTTTTTCAGACAATCCGAGAGGTGCCTCATCATAGAGAAGAGCTTGGGTAGTAAAACCTCTGGAGCTGTCTTGTTCTATCGTGCCTGTATGAGGATTGCCATGGTGTCTGACGTCGGTGGACATGTTAGTAGTGATATAGGGCGGAAGTGGACCACAGTTGACCTTGATTTCGCTTTTTTTTCCTCTTCCTCTCGCTACTGTCCGAATACAAGTCAAAAAGGATAAGAACACAACGCTGGTAGAAAAACGTTGATTAACAAAGCAAACAATTACAAATCAAAGAGGAGTATGGAGGTAAATACGAGCGACTCTCCGGTAAATGTAGGGAAGCCCGAAGAAAAAGAAACTGGCCACCGCTCACTCTTGTAATTGACCCCAACGGCAACCTGAGCTCTTGGCCGGTGGAGTCTGAGTCAGTTTTCTCCGAGCTGTTCTCCAAGAGGAATAGTCCTCATTGGTGTGTTCTGCGTTCTTCCTCTTTAAAAGATTTTAAAGCCTTTTCCCCGCAGCTGGCAAACAGCACTAGCCGAGATCAGGAAGGTTTGTGGTGTGGATATGCGGACTATGGCAGCCCTACGAACCCTACAAAGAACAAACCGACCTGGTAAACCAACAAACAGATAGAAGGGCGTCGACGCGATATCAGGAAAATATGAAAGGGGCAGAAGGTTTAACAAATCAAGAATGTTGAACGGACGAAACTAGTAAAAAGTTGAATACGTCGAGACTTTAGTGATTGATCGGTCGAACTTCACAGAGGACGGCAGCATTCAATTCCACAACCACTAGAGGTTGAACCAAGCCCATACAGGGCATGCTCCCTCATTTTGTGGGGTGGCCTCGTTGGAGGCTAGACATGTCGATTCCATCCGCGCCCAAAAAATATCGATGGATCTCCTGGGCATCAACGCGCGTGCGGTGTAGTTTTGATGGGAGTCTCTTGACCCGAGCCATAGGAATAGCGTGGCATTATACTCTCATCAGCAGCTGTGATCTGTATCACTTGGGGGTGGTTGCTGCGTAGAGGGTGGTGGCATATCTCCACCTGAGTAGTATCGAAGGCTATCCCTCAACACGTGATGGCATATGAGGAAGGAGACTCCGACGGGTATCCGTCATCATCTTTCAATCGTTTCGAGGTACAACATTTTGGAAGTGAATGTTGGGGTTATTATTGACTGTCCGAATAGATGCCTTCTTCAAGGGGAAGGTATGTCGGCGTAGACATTCACAGCGGTAACTGGAGATAAGCATAACTGGATACAAATGGTTAAAGAAGAGATGATGGTAGATTGTGTTAGCCTTGCAACAAAGTACCCAAACTGTTGAATCTCTGCTTTGTTCACGAGGTTATCAGGTGATTATGCCGACTTGGGAAGGTGTAACCATTTCTTGTTTGTCTTTTTTGATTGTGATCCGTGCAGCATTTATACCCTAACTATCAATATTGTTGAGACTTATCAGAATACATACACAGCTATCTAGATGGATACAATGCAATACCATATAATAGTACGAATGAACGATTCAGACAGGTAGATGGTTATTTAGAGAGTCATCGCACCGACGAACAGGGGAGGACGTCGTGGTGTATGTACAGCCACACATACTCGTACGCCCTTCGGACAGTCTTTCTAATCAGATTTCCATATAACAATACCCTTTCTCTTTCCTTTATTGAGATGCCCTTTAGGTTAAATTCTTGGGACTGATTGACTGATAAGGTTTCAATGGTGCTACATTCGGCTGGTCAGGAAATAAGTTGATTGACGGATCGAATGAAAGAGCGACGATAAGATTTGGACCCACGACACCCTCGTTGCATTCTTTGCGCCGTGATCGATACACATGAGAAGCCTGTCTGGGTCAATCCACAACATCTATTGGTTTGCTTGAACACGAATCTGAACCAAACTCCGAGAGAAACCGAGGAGTGATCTCATCATATATCATCACGAGACCTTGCCCAGTGACCTTTGCCATGGATGCAAACAGAGCAAAGCAATTCGATAGGATCTAGATTTGAATCCCAAACTACACCACGAATTAAAAGCCGCCGTGTCGATGCCAGGAGCATCCCTGTCCCTTGGTGCTCAATCAAAATGTGGCAGATGCCAGTTCCATAAACTGTCCAAGTAACATGGTAATTGGACGTGTTCAGTCACTCAAGGGTCGGCGCTTTTTCCTGGCCGTTGTCACATAGACTTCGCATCTCCAGATACACTGACAGCCACCCTTATTATTGGGTTTCTTTCACGCAATCCCTGTCCAGTAATCTTATCAGTCCGCTGTCAAAAACGTCAGGGGTTTTCTAGTCCTTTTCCTAAAAGACATCTTCGGCCTCCACAACGCCCCCAAAATGGTACCCTACAGGTCTTAGCATGCATTTTATTATCCCTGCTGGACGTCCTTATAAGTCCTCCAGTCTTCCCCGACAAATCTGAAAATGACTTCGTTTGTCTCTCAAGTTCCGTAGCCAGATTGTCCTAGTTCGACTCAGAATGCGCTTCCAAGGCTTTTTGCCGACGGCTACATTGGTCATCTCATTATGCACCGGCAAGACGTGTGCTTTTAAACATGGACGCTCTGATCAGCCGGTGCACGAACCCTCGGTCCTAGACAAGAAGGTATCGATGTCCTCGGAGGAGCCTCAACTCCGCTCACACGATCAATTTCGATTCCTTAATGACGAGACGAGGCGTATGTATTCACACTTCCTGGTGGATGAATGCTGATGTAGGCATATGGATTAATAGCCTACCTTGTGGAGAGCTTGCCTGATGTGCCATTCGACGTCGGTGAACTGTACTCGGGATCAGTGCCAATCGACAAGAATAACAGCTCGAGGACTCTTTTCTTTGTGTTCCAGCCGACAGTTGGGGAGCCTGTAGACGAAATTACAATAGAGGTAAATGGAGGCCCAGGTGCTAGCTCTCTCGAAGGTTTCCTCCAAGAGACCGGCAGATTTGTTTGGCAACCAGGAACCTACTCACCAGTAATTAATCCGTATTCCTGGGTAAATTTAACCAACATGTTGTGGTACGTTTCGATTGTCTCCTTTGTGATTCCTTCTTTGATCTACGTCGCTCTACGCTAAACTAATATGTTCACCATAGGGTTGATCAGCCTGTTGGAACGGGGTTCTCTACAGGTGCACCCACTGCTACCACTGAGGAGGAGACCTCCAGGGACTTTGTAAATTTCTTCAAGAACTTTCAAGACATCTTCGGGATCAAGAAGTTCAAGATTTATGTGACCGGCCAGAGCTATGCTGGACGCTATGTGCCTTACATTGCTGCGACAATGCTGGACCAAAATGATAAGGATTATTTTGATGTCCACGGTAGGCTATTTCTCTTGCAATCGGGGAATTCGGCTCCGCAGATATTTGATATGCTGATACCTGACAATGTAGGTGCATTGGCTTACGACCCGGTTATTGGCCAGTTTGACTATGTGGGACAACAAGTGTCTGCTGTGCCAACTGTGCAGCAGAACGCCAACATCTTCAACTTCAATACAAGCTTTATGAACGAGTTAGAGAGCCTTCACAAATCGTGTGGCTACCAGGAATTCCTGGACGGATATCTTACATTCCCCCCACCGGGAGTTCAGCCTCCGAAGTCTTTTGATCCTACCAACGACGCTGGCTGTGATATCTATAAAATGATCACCGATGCAGCTTATCTAGTCAACCCTTGCTACAACGTGTACGCCATCAACCAGATGTGTCCCATTCTGTGGGATGTTCTCGGAGGACCTACGAAACTTCACTATCTACCCGCCGGAGCCACGGTGTATTTTGATCGCGACGATGTCAAGAAAGCTATGCACGCACCCCATATGACTTGGTCCATGTCCTCGCCCCAGCCTGTCTTCGTCGGTGGCGACGCCGGAGTCGGCAGACTGGGTGATTTGTCCGCCAACCCAATCGAACGTGTTCTACCCCAGGTGATCGAAGCCACGAACCGAGTTCTCATCAGTCACGGAGATTACGATTTTATTCTCCAGACCAATGGAACCCTTTTGGCAATCCAGAACATGACTTGGAATGGGCAACTCGGGTTCCAGTCTCAACCGAGCACCCCAATTGAGATTGACCTGCCGGACCTCCAGTATGCGGAGGTGTTTGAGGAGAATGGCCTTTTCTCATGGCATAGCGGCCAGGGAGTAATGGGCATTCAACACTATGAAAGAGGACTGATGTGGGCGGAGACCTTCCAGAGCGGCCATATGCAACCCCAGTACCAGCCAAGGGTTGCCTACCGACATATCCAGTGGCTACTGGGGCGGATCGAAGAATTATAAAGTAAGGGACACACATGGAGAATAGGGTAAGTTGGGACCATGGAGTTGGTAGATGATGATATGCTACATATCGCTCTGTTCTGTTCTGATACTCCGTTACCTGTTATGTCATATCTCGAGATAAGAAGACAAGGGCTTTGACCGACGGGAATACATTTCCTAATCCAGCATATTCTTAGAAGCATCCGCTGATTGGTATACACTGTCCCTGATATCATTTTTTAACCCGTCAAGGTAAAACCTTCACGGCAGCCTCCGGATCCTTGGGACTTTATTTGACTTCAGATATACTTCCCATCCAAGCCATCCCATCACCATTTCCGCCAACCAATCTGAGATCTCCATTGTAACGACCAGGGGTAGGAGAGTGCAGCCACGACATGATAGGGAAAAGTTGTCTACCCCGACAGTATCTTGAACATAGGAAGAGAAGCCTTGTAAGCATCATGGATGTACTCCTCATAGATCCATACATGTAACGTACAGATATACATACATGTATAAACATGTACGGGTTTCCGTGGTGGAGACACAATACATGTACTGTACTTGTTTCTGCCTTGCCCTATACAGCGGGAACGAAGTCCCAGCCTTGCATGATGCTCAACTGCTCGATAATTGTATCCAGTTCTTCGATCCAGTGTATTACTGGACAGTGCCACGATCGGAACACATATGTTCACAGGGCACGTAGATCGGATACATGTATGTCCACCATGTATGTACCAACACAATCACGATATCTCGTGACCAGAGGTTTCCCCGGGTCCATCAGCGGTCCCCATTCCGAGGAAAACTGGAGACCATGGCCTTCTCCAGAGTACAGAACTAGGGAGTAACCGAAGTCATACCCACCGATAAAGTCCTCTTTTGACAGTCTCCATGTACGAGTCTCAAGTTGGCATAGTTAGACTTTGGAGTGGAGTTATACCCGACATATGCACTCCAGTCGCAGTTGACTGCCTCCCTCTGTCCGGTCGCACTTTGTAGGGGACGATGCCCACATTGGCCCCCATCGCAATTTGTAGTACCAATGAATCTCCCCAATTTCATGGCATTATTCGTGAGTGATGGCCCTGATATTTCCCATCAGACCACGTTACCTCTCGTTGAATGTCAATCGTACCATCGAGGATTACCTCGTACCGTAGAATAGAGTACTGTGTACATAGGAACCAACACTGCTTCTCCTCATCTTCTCCTCACCTTATTTTTGTTTCCCCTCCCTTCTTCTTCGTCGTTTCTAGATCTCTCCCCGCATTCTTTGCGGATCTTGCGACGCCACGTGCGTAGTTGACCTTTTGTCGTCATGCCGTGAAGGTAGTATGGCATCTGGAGAAGGTGACAATTCTTTTGGGGGGTCCAATGTTTGGTTGTTCGGATTGGGAAACGGTGGTTGCTCTTGACCATTGCCGAGGACGTGGGGCAGACCAATTTCCAACGAGAATGTTACGGTACTCCCTGATGAATCTAACCTCGTATATGAGCAAGGAAAGTTATGTAATGGCATAATTGTCCTGCCTAAAAAAAAAAAAAAAATATTACGAAAAAAAGAGGATGCTTTGTGGTTCACCGTTTCTATATTATCAAATCTTTTTTCTTCCTTTCCCAATACTTCCATGCTGCATGAAAAACTGAACCCTGTAAATTACGAGCCATTGATTGGGTTGATGAGTGAGTGTGGAACCGCGGGCAAGAATCCAACTCCGGGATGACGGATGCGGCAATGACCGTCGCCTTTGATGATCAATACTTGGGTGGGAGGAGAATTGAGCTGAGCTTGCTTCTCATAAGACAAACAACCTCGTGTTTTTGAGATGCATTGCGTTTGCGTGGATTGTCTATGTTGACGCAATCTGCGCTTTCGCCCCCATTACTTTTTATAGAGGGTTCTCGTGCAGTGAAAGGGTTAGGGTTCAAGATCTATCCGCCAAGGAGGGCTGTCTGGACTAACCACTGTCGGGTTGGCCTTGCCGAGAGAATCGAGAAAAGCTTTACCTTTCGTATGGCTTGGTATATACGGGAATTTGCATACGGATTCAGTATCCTTTTAACTTTTGATTATCTCTTTTACATTCAACTCTGTATTCTATACCCTTTTTTTTTTTCTTTCTTTTTCCCCCATTCTGTCTCGGTAGCAAGGTCATGTCTTCCCTAAGCGGGATTAGCGTGACCATATTGCGGAGCATATCCAGACCGATGACGTAGGGCGACAACTGAGGCCATCTCGGCACGTGGACTTGATATACTCGTGATAATTCATCCCTTCGAGAACCGATTGTTGTACTGTGTACCGTTTGCCCCTCATGTTTTTCTTCGGAACCCCACCCTCAATGTCCAATGGTACGATCTCACAGAATAGGCAGATGGATTCCTCGGGCTCCGAAGACTCGATACCCCATCCTGCGGTCTCTTCATGGAAGTCCAAAGAATTGCGGTGGACGACATGTCTTACAACCAATCCGAGCCAAGAGGCGGCCTGCATCGGGTTTCGGCCAATGGTCGTCTGAAAGCATGTCGTCTAACTTGTTCCCAACTAGTGTCCTTCAGCTTCCCTGGCAAGGAACTGCGATACTTTTTGTCTTCTGGGCCCTGGCCACTGAAAGGGCTGTGAAATTTGCTTAACTATGGTTCGACATCTGTGGGAGCCGCCCGAAACTCTTTTATCCGGCTTTGCTTCGACGGTTATATCAACAGTTGGTCATGGCGGGTTGTTTGGTTACCCGTCGCTGGAGTAAGGGAAGAAAGGGTATCGAAGGCAAACACAACGGGGCACGTGGTGGTGGCACATTCCTACCCTGACATGCATACAAAAAACGGATTAATAAAGAAATCTCTGCGGGAGACTTTTCTACACCTCTCAGCAATGATCTGTAGGTTGACGGTCCCTAAGAAATGAACTAACAAGTTTTAGCGTGCAGTGCACAAAGAAGTTATGATCGTATAGAGCATAGATCTGCTCCATGGTCAGACGCGAGATGGATCCAACAGGTCCTACTTTTATAGGTTAGTCAGCCTGGACCAGACTCGCCGTAAGTCTTCGCCGGTTGCAACTTTACCTTCACCCAGGGCCGTGGCGACTCTTGCTCCATCTGCGCCGCACTGGCCGATCCACCGGCGATTCTCCAATCACTGTCGACCGGGGTGGGCTTCTCTCAAACCTATCAACGGCCCGTGTTCTGTCTCCCGCTTTAGGTCCGTTGGGAGTGGTACCTTTTCCCTGATGTTAGTATGCAAGTGTGTGTACTATGTCTAGTATTATGTACGTAATATTCATTAATACGAGTCATGGTACAGTCCCGTAAAGTTTCAGATACCCAGGTGAGTGATTCAGTGGGTTGGAATTTACCACCGAGGGCTCTTTGCGGTGCTATATGTAAACCAGTAGAGAATTGACCTATGTGTCGATGTTTTTCATCCCATGGGGCATCAGCGAAAGGGTATGGTAGTGGATGGCACTGGGCATCATTGGCCTGCAATACCATTCAGGTGATTTTTCCGTGGTTGCCACAGTACGAGCTGGGCGGCTTCAGCCGAATGAATGTATTTTACAAATACCGCCCGATACGATTGTCGGTTTTACAAAA
>NW_022476183.1:0-23905 GCF_009193645.1 Aspergillus pseudonomiae
ATATTATCTTTTTAATTAATAATAAATAAAATAATAATATAAAAAATCTAATCTATATTAATAATATAAAAAATATAAATAATTTAAAAAATAGTTCTAAGTTAAAAGACAGTTCTATATTAGTTAACTAAACTATAGAATTTTTTTTATCTATCTTTAATTTTATATATATCTAAAAGTAAATAGATATTTATATATTTTATAATTTATAATATTATAATTAATATTTAAAATAATATAAAAAATAGTATTATCTAGCTTTTTATCTATAGTTAAAATTTAAAAATTTTATTTTTTAAATTATTTAATTATTTCTAGTATAATTATTGCTTTTATAATTAAATAATTAATATATAATAAATTATTAATTATAACTAATAATATCTCTATAAATAAAATAAATTAAAAGAAATATAATAAATATAGTAAAATTATTCTATATTAATTATTAATTAATCTACGGTTATTAATTTAATTACTATAATTTAATCTATTTTAATTTATAATTAACTATAATTAAGAGATTAATTAATTTTAACCTAACTTAACCGGGGGTTAGTTAAGGAATTTTATACCTTAATTTAACTGACCCCGGTTAAGTTAGGTTATGGCTAGGTTACAACGGTTAGGTTATGCTACTCTACTCTAGATAGATTTAAATAGATAGATAATCGTAGTATTATCCGCGGGATAGCAAGTTACTTTTAAGATCTACTATTTTAAATATACTGCGTAAATATTACTTATTATAGTAGATTAATAGAATATTTTAGATAAAATGGCTACAGGGACTAGTTAACGTTAAATATTACTAATAAAAGTATAGATACTAAGCTTTAAAATACTAGATTTATATAGTATAATAGGGAAACGCTATAATTCTATTCTTGAAATATATCTATATTTTTACTGAGCGGTATTTGCTAGCTGATAAAGGTAGGGTTAAAAGGATAACTATTATTATCTTTATTTAATAAAGACAATATATCTATTAAAAGTAGGGTATTGTTACAGACCCTTATCTAGCGTACCTTATCGAAAGTGGACATACAAGGCAGATGTTACAGACCCTTGTCTAGCGCACCTTGTCGAAGGCGGATACACAAGGTAGAATAACGATAAGATAACGATAGCCGATTCCTAAGTGGAAGATACCCAATAAATCGTTTATTTAGTAGTTATTTGAAAAGGATTATAAACGCTGATAATAATTTTATTATATAATATCTACTCCAGTATCTACTTTAGAAAAAGTATACCGGGGGTATATAGTACTATATACTACGATTAGATATACTCTATTTTCTATTCCTAAGAAAGTTATAATAGAAATAGATATTCGAAAATATATAAAAATACTTATTTTATATACTTAGTTTAGTTCTTTGTAATTAATTTATATTATTACTATAAAGTTATCTTTAAATAGTAAAATTAGTCTTAACTTATTTATACTTATTTAACTATTAAGTATACATATTTAATAGATTTAGCTTTTTAGACTCGAGTTTAATATTAATAATAATTTTATATCGACTGTATCTCTATAACAACGGTAGTCTAGTATTGATAGTAATTTTATATCGACTATATTTCTATAACGATAGTAGTCTAGTATCAACGAAAGTTCTAAGATAGTTCCCGTTTTACTTAAACTATAATTTAACTACGATAGAAATCGAAAGCCAACTTTAGATTAAGTAATTCTCGGAATATAGTCTATTAACTAGTTTTAAATTTAATAACAAAGTTTTAAGTATAATATATTAACTACTAGTTTATACGAGTTAAACCACGTTTAGACTTAAAAATAATAATATATTTTCTTAGTTATCTAGTAGTAAAAAGACTCTAGTTAAAAATATTTTATCGGCGAAAACTAATTTTAAAAACGACGAATCTATAAAAGAATAGTTAAAATAAATAAAAAATATAATTACTTAACTTATTAGCAACGCTAAAGAAAAGAATTAAGAAATCGAAAATCTTAAAATAAAGCTTAGAGAAGTTAAAAAGATTTAAAAGAAATATAAAAATTATATTATTTAATTTAATAATTAAATTAGAATAATAATATCTAAAAATATAATTAAAAGAGTAAAGTTATTAAAAGCTAAGTCTTTTAATAAAATTCACTCTAAATTATAGATATTTTTAATATAAATAAATATATATATTTACGTAAATAAAAGAAATTTTATCGATAAAGTTAACAAAGTTATTTTTATATTTATTTATTTATATAAAATAGTATAGAACTAGTTTAAATTATATATTTAAAAATATTATAAGTTTATACTAAACAAGTAGTTAAATACTATATAAAAATTATTTATTAACTCGGGAAATCTACGCAAATATCTTAAATAAACTTTTGAAAATATTAATATTAAAGCCGTAGTAGAATATAAATTAAAGCAGCTTTATTAACGAGATAGTATATTAATCTACGTAATAAAATTTTAATAGATTTTATCTAGAATAGACTAGAATAAAAAGATCTATATATTAATCTTTATCAATAGTCTTAAAAAATATATAAAAAATAAATTTATATAAATCGATAGACTAGCTATACTTAACAAAATAATCGACTTTACTATTAAAATAGATAATTAATATTATAAATAACTTATGGAAAAATAGAATAACAAGATCTAGAAAAAAGGTAAATATTAGCTCTAGAACTAATATAAATTTAATAACTAATAAAAATATATAAGTATAAAGTATAGTAATCTTTATAAATTAAAGCCTATAGAATTAAACGTAACTAAGAGACAAAATCGATATATTAATATCTTCTAGTAAAAACGCGAATATAGAAGAAAAGAAAAACTTTACTATAACTATAAAAAAGTAGGATATATATCGAAGAATTATTAATAGAAAAGAAATAGTTACTAATTAAATAGAAAATCTTAGTAAATAAATATAATAGAAGATAAACTAAAACTATTAAAAAAAGTATAAATCGCGTAATTTAATACCACTACAATAATTAATAAATTAAATAATAAAGCTAGAAAAGCCTATAATATATTACAAAATCTTAAAATTTACGAAGAATTGGAAAGAATTAGCAGTAAAACTAAATTTATATAATTTAATATTAATATAGATTTATCGACTAAAAAAATAGAATAATATAGAGAAAACGAACCGAATAGTAATAATTAAATTATATTAGATTAGCTTATAACTTATATAAATCGAGTAATATAACTATATATTAGATAGAATTGAAGTAATCTATAGAATACTATAAAATAATAGTATAGATAATTTAATAAAGACGAGATTAATAACTTAACTGACTATATAAATAATAAAATTTATAAACTTAAATAAACTAATAACAAATCACAGTACAAAGCTATTATAAAACTAGTTAAAAAATGCGTGCAATACGCGCTAAATTATAGAATAGATAATTTTATTAATATCGATTAATATTATAAACCTATTTTAAATATCGACTAATTAAACCGAATTTTAATTAAAATTAATCTTTAGAATAAAGAGTACAGTACTTAATAGATTAGCTATAATCCTAATATAAAGGGATTTTTTAAGATACCCGAAATACTAGAAAACTCCTAAGACGAAAATAAAAATATATATTAATAAATTATAGTATTTATTAATATATTACAAGAAATAGTATTACTATAATTAAGATAAAAGATATTAATATCAAGACTATACTAAATATAACGAATCAAGGTTAAACTATTATAAAAATAAAAGAATTTTACTAAATAGACTAATAACATAATTAATAATATTACATAGAATTCTAGGAGATTTTCACGACTACTAAAAATATTACTAGAACAATACCTATATTAAAATTATAAATATTAAAATTTGAATATTAAAAATTAAAATAAATATTACAAATATTATAATAAATATTTAATTATTTATAGAATATATAATACAGATTAATTTAAGTACTATAGTAAACTTAATTTAATTAATCCAAAACGTGTAAAAAGGAAACACGAAGAAATATACTATTAATTAAAGAAATATAAATATTATTACTATATAATAGAATTAATATATAATCGATACTTTTAAATAATATATTTTAATAATTTTTATATATACTATTATATATAGAAGTAGATAGCGTATTTTTAACTATAAAATAATATTAATCGAAGAACGTTTACCACGATTAAGTAAAGAAGATATATTATAATAATTATCGCTATCAACAGAAGACTAGCGTAAGTAATAATAAACTTAAATATAATAAATAATTTTATATTATTAAGATACTAAAAAAATATAGAAATCGAAGAATAATAGAAAAGAAACGTCGAATCTTTACTTAAACTAAATAATTAAAAATTAGAAATTAGTTAAGTCTCGATTAAAATAATACCTATTACTATAGCTATAAGATAATATATTAAAAATATAGTCTTTAATATCACGCCTTTAAAAAACAAATATAATATAGTATTAAGGATCTTATAATTTAAAAATTATAATTTAATAATAGATTAAAAGTAGTAAATGCTCTACTTAAACAATTACTATTATTTAAAAAAATTATATATAAAATATAGTACCCGCACTTTTATTAGTAAATATATTAATAGTAGAAGAATTAAACGGCGCAATTAATATACTACAAAAAGAAATTCCGCGAAGAATATAATTATAGTAGTAATTTAATATTTAGAAAAAGAATAGTTAACTAAACTAATAGAATAGATATTTATAAATAAATAAGAAAAATTAAAAGTTATAACACTAGGAAATAAATTGGAAAAGAAATAGTACTTTTTATTAAAAATAAATTAAATATCGATAGAGTTAAACAGCGACTCTTAGATATTTTTAAACTCTTAGAAATTAATAGTTAATTCTATAGAATAGCTAAGTTTATTTAAAAAGTATTAGAAATTTTAGAAACTATTCGAATAGTTATAAATAGATAAATTACTAGAGTATAGACTATATAACTATATTATTTCTATTTAAAAAGAAAAAGAAATAATATATAAGTAAATTTATCTAATATTAAAAAAAAAATTATAAGCTTTGAAAAAGTATATTAAAAATAAATTTAAAAAGAAATAAATTTAACTATCAAAAAGTCTAGTAGAACACGGAGTATTATTTATACTTAAAAAGGAAAAAAAATTATAACTATATATTAATTATTAACTATTAAACGAAATTATAATCAAAGATAGATATCTATTATTACTTATTATAAAAATATAAGATAAAATAAAGGAAATAAAATAATTTACAGAGCTTAATATTATAGATATATACTATCGCCTTAAAATTATAAAAGATAAAGAATAGAAAATTGTATTTCGAATAAAATATAAATATTATAAATATTTAATTATACTGTTTAAGTTTATTAATATATTAATATTATTCCAAAGATTTATTAATAAAGTACTAGAAGAGATTCTCGATATATTTATTATTGCGTATTTAAATAATATTTTAATTTTTTTATACAACCGTAAAAAACACGTCAAATATATTTAAATAATTTTAGAAAAACTATAAAAAGCGGAAGTATAATTAAAATTAAAAAAATACGAATTTTATATTTAAAAGACTAAATTTTTAAAATATTAGATCTCTACTAAAAGAATATAAATAAAGAAAAAAAAAATAAAAATTATTTAAAAATAGTTAAAATTAACTAATCTTAAGAAATTATAACAGTTTATTAAATTACTAAATTATTATTAAAAATTTATTAATTAATACACGCAAAAGCTAAAACTACTTTTTAATCTATTTAAAAAATCAAAACAATAGAAATAGATAGATAGATACTAAAATATATTTAATAAAATAAAAAAAGTAATTACTATTATACTAATCTTGGTATAGTATAATTTAATTAAATAAATTATTATCGAAATCAATATATTTAACTATATAATTAGCGCACGAATAGTATAAATAAAACTAGATAAAAAGCTATAATTAATAGTATTTAAATCTAGGAAATTAGTTTAAGTTAAATTAAATTATAATATCTACGATAAGGAATTGTTAGCTATAGTATCAATATTTAAAAAATAAAAAGTTTATTTAAAAGAAGTATAATACTAAATTATTATAAAATTAGATTATAAGAATTTAACCTATTTTATAACTACGAAAAAGTTTATATAATAATAAATAAAATAGGCTAAAACATTATCGTAATATAATTTTAAGATTAAATATTATAAAAAATTAAAAAATAACTAAATTAATACCTTGAGCTGAAGACCTAATTATAAAATTAAAAAAAAATAATTAAATCTGCGATATTAAAATAGTATAAAAATAAATCGATCAAATATAATTACTAAACACTCGCAGTAATAACTATAGAAATTAAAAACCCTATTTAATACCTTATTACAAAGACAAATAGGAAGGATAAATTACTTAACCAAAAATTCGAGATAAATAATAATCTATTTACTAAAGATAAAGATAAAATCGTATATTATCGAAATTTTATATAGATTTTTTAAAAATTATAGAATATAATTATTTAGAAATACCACGACAACTCAATACGAGAATACTTTAAAATTAAAAAAATATTAAAATAAATCGCAAGGAACTACTATTTCCCGAATATAGTAAAATAAATTAAGAAATATATTAAAAAATATAAAATATATATTAAAAATAAACTAGTAAGATATAAACTATATAAACTTATATAATCACTAGATATATCTTCAAAATTTTAAAAATAGATTATAATTAACTTTGTAAGACCACTATTTAAATTAAAAAAATAGAATATAATAATAGTAATAATAGATTAATTTACTAAATATATCTATTTAATATTAAGTAAATTAATACTCGATGCGGTACAACTTATATATATACTATATAAATATATCTTTATTTACCACAGAATAGTAAAAAAGATTATATTAAATTGAAATAAGTTATTTATATTAAAATTTTGGTAATTATTTACAGATTTAATAGAAATAGATCAGAAATTAACCACGGCGTATTATTCACAAGGAAACAGTTAAATAGAAAAAATAAACTAAATAATTAAATAATATTTACAATACTACGTTAATTATTAATAGAATAATTAAATAAATCTATTACTAATAGTACAGTTTATATATAATAACGCGGAATACTTAATAATAAAAATAATACTTTTTTATATAAATTATAGATACCACGCCAAGTTAATTAGAAAATTAAAAAATAGATATTCTATTGTAGAAGAAGCCAGTAAAATAATTAAAAATTTAAGAAATTTATAAAACTAACTATCTCTAGATATTAAATTTTTTAATTATTATATAGTAATTTACTACAATTAATACTATAAAAAAGGACTTATCTTTAAAAAGAGGAAAAAAGTATTTCTATTTTATAGAAATATTAAAACGAAACGACTAAGCTCAAAACTTAATTATTAAAAAATTGAATTATTTAAAATTAAAAAATAAATTAGCAACGTTAACTACCGGTTAAAACTATTAGACTTAATAAAAAAAATATATCTAGTATTTTATATTTTATTATTAAAATTTACATTAGAAAATATTAAAATTATTAAAAATATCAAATTCAATAAAAAAAAAATAGAATATAAAATCGAAAAAATACTAAAGTATAAGCGAGTTAATAGAAAACTATATTATTTAATAAAATGGAAGGGTTACAGTACCTTAGAAAACTTATAAAAATTTATCAAAAATTTAATAGATTACTACTAGCTAATTTAACAGTACTATTAATAAAAGAATTAAAATTTACTTAAAAAAAAAGTTATTTATTATCTAGGTTAAATTAGAATTAAAAAATATAGTATTAAAAAAAATAGTATTTAACTTATTAGTAAAATACTTTAGTTTATAAAAATTTTTAATACTAAAAGAATTTTTCTTATTAAGTTACTTTATAAATAAAAAATTATACTTTAATATACGACTACCACGTTCTTTTAAAAAATATTATTATTTTTAAAAGTGAAGAATTTTTAATATCGTCTCTTATATTTTTTAAAAATATTCTAATTAATTTCGTTAAATCTTTTTAAATTTAAAAGTAATTTTCTTTTAGTTATAATAAAGATTTTTCTATTTATATTTATTATAAAATTATTTTAAATATTTCTAACCGCGACGAATACACTCCGTATAATTCTTATTTTTAAAATCTATTATACAGAATTTATTACTTTAAATATAATAATTATAAAAATTATTAATAATAGAACCGTTAACTAAGATTATATAATATTAAAAAAATCTATTTCGCTTATATATCTTGTTAAATACGGATATAATAAAAAAGCATAGTAAAAAAATTAAAAGAAAAACTATTTACTTAAATAAATTCGTAACTTTATACTTTTAAAAATAAAAGTCTAAAAAAGAGAAGATAATATTATAGATCCTTGTTTAGTGTATCTTATTAAAAATAAATATATAAAATAAAATAATAATAGAATAATAATAACCAATTTCTAAGCGAAAGATATTTAATAAATTATTTATTTAGTAATTATTCGAAAAGAGCTATAAACGCTAGTAATAGCTCTATTATATAATACCTATTCCAGTACTTATTTTAAAGGGAATATACTAGAAATATATAATACTATATACTATAATTAAATATATTTTATTTTCTATTTTTAAAGGAGTTATAATAGAAGTAAATATTTAGGAATATATAAAAATATTTATTTTATATATTTAGTTTAATTCTTTATAATTAATTTATATTATTACTATAAAATTATCTTTAAGTAGTAAAACTAGTCTTAATTTATTTATACTTATTCAATTATTAAGTATATATATTTAATAGGTTTAGCCCTTTAGACTTGAGTCTAGTATCGATAGTAGTCTTATATCAACTGTATCCCTATAACAATAGCAGTCTAGTGTCGACGGAAGTTCTAAGATAGCTCTTGTCTTACCCAGACCGCAATTTAACCACGACAGAAGTCGAAGGCCGACTTTAGGTTAAGTAACCCTCGGAACGTGGTCTGCTAACTGGTCTTAGACTTGACGACGAAGCCCTGGGTGTAACAGCAGAATAATAATAGAATAATAATAACCGATTCCTAAGCGAAAGAAACCTAACGAATCGTTTATTTAGTAATTATTTAGAAAGAGCTATAAATACCAATACCAGCTACTATAACGAAATTACGTGTATTATAGCAGTAACACGACTAAATATATTAACAACACGATAAGCTTATAGTACTAATAAAATATATTATATTACTAATACAAGAAATTGTAGCAATGACACAATAGATAAGGATATATAAAAATATTTATTTATATACTTAGTTTAGTTCTTTATAATTAATTTATATTATTACTATAGAGTTACCTTTAGTAATATAATTAATTTTAATTCATTTATACTTCTTAATTATTAAGTATACGTATTTAATAGGCCTGGCTTTTTAAACTCGAGTCTAGTATTAATAGTAATTTTATATTAACTATATTTCTATAATAACAGTAGTTTAATATTAATAGTAATTTTATATTAATTATATTTCTATAACAACGGTAATCTAATATCGACGGTAATTTTATATCGACGGTAGTTTTATATTAACTTCTATTTTACTAAACCCGCAATCCAATAGTGACGGAAATCGAAGGCCGACTTTAAATTAATAACCTTCGAAACGTGGTCCGCTAACTAGTTTTAAATTTAATAATAAAGCCCCGAGTGTAATATATTAATTACTAATCTATATAAATTAAACCACATTTAAACTTAAAATATTAATAATATATCTTCTCAATCATCCAACAGTAAAAAAACTTTAGTTAAAAATACTCCACCAGCGAAAACTAATTTTAAAAATAACGAATCTATAAAAAAATAATTAAAATAAATAAAAAATATAATTATTTAACTAATTAACAATACGAAAGAAAAGAATTAAGAAATTGAAAATCTCAAAACAAAGCTTAAAAAAGTTAAAAAAGTTTAGAAAAAATATAAAAATTATATTACTTAACTTAACAGTTAAGTCAAAGCAGCAATATTAAAAAATATAATTAAAAAAGTAAAGTTATTAAAAGTTAAGTCTTTTAATAGAACTTACTCTAAATTATAGATATTCTTAACGTAAATAAATATATACATTCACGTAAATAGAAGAAATTTTATTAAACATATTTAAAGAGTATCAAAGATTCCAAGAACTATTTAAATAACCATAAATAAATAAATTACTAGAGTATAGATTATATAATTATATTATTCCTATTCAGGAAAAAAAAATAATATATAAATAAATTTATCTAATATTAAAAAAAAAATCACAAGCTCTGAAAAAATATATTAAAGATAGACTTAAAAAAAAATAAATTTAATTATCAAAAAGTCCAGCAGAACACGGTATATTATTTATATTTAAAAAAAAGGAAAAATTATAATTATATATCGATTATTAACTATTAAATAAAATTATAATTAAAGACAGGCATCTATTACCGCTTATTATAGAAATATAAAATAAAATAAAAGAAATAAAATAGTTTACAAAGTTTAATATTATAAATATATATTATTATCTTAGGATTATAAAAAATAAAAAATAGAAAATTATATTTTAAACAAAATATAAATATTATAAATATCTAATTATATTTTTTAAACTTACTAATATATTAATATCGTTTCAAAGATTTATTAACGAAATACTAGAAGAAATTCTCGATATATTTATTATTATATATTTAAATAATATCCTAATTTTTTTATATAATTTCAAAGACTATATTAAACACGTCCAAGTAGTTTTAAAAAAACTTCAAAAAATAGAAATATAATTAAAACTAAAAAAATATAAATTTTATATCTAAAAAACTAAATTCTTAAAATATTAGATATCCATTGAAAGAATATAAATAAAAAAAAAGAAAGTAAAAATTATTTAAAAATAGTTAAAATTAATTAATCTCAAGAAACTATAATAATTTATTAAATTACTAAACTACTACTAGAAATTTATTAATCGATATATATAAAAATTAGAACTACTCTTTAATCTACTCAAGAAATCGAAATAATAAAAGTAAATAAATAAATATTAAAATATATTTAATAACGTAAAAGTAATAATTATTACTATACTAATCTTAGCGTAGTATAATTTAATTAAATAAATCTTTATCAAAATCAACGTATCTAACTATATAATTAATATATAAATAATATAAATGAAACTAGATAAAAAGCTATAACTAATAGTATTTAAATCTAGGAAACTAATTTAAACTAAATTAAATTATAATATTTATAATAAGAAATTATTAACTATAATATTAATATTTAAAAAATAAAGAGTCTATCTAAAGAAAATACAATACTAAATTATTATAAAATTAAACTACAAAAACTTAATATATTTTATAACTACAAAAAAGTTTATATAATAATAAATAAAATAGACTAAAATACTATCGCAGTATAATTTCAAAATCGAATATTATAAAAAATTAGAAAACGGCTAAACCAATACCTTAAATTAAAAATTTAATTATAAAATTAAAAAAAAACAATCGAACCTATAATATTAAAATAATATAAAAATAGATTAATTAAATATAATTACTAAATACTTGTAGTAATAACTATAGAAATTAAAAATCCTATCTAATATCTTATTACAAAGATAACTGAGAAAGACAAATTACTTATTTAAAAATTTAAAACAAGTAATAATCTATTTACTAAAGATAAAGATAAAATTGTATATTATTAAAATCTTATATAGATTTTTTAAAAACTATAGTATATAATTATTTAAAAATATTATAATAATTTAACACAAAAACATTTTGAAATTAAAAAAATATTAAAATAAATCGCGAAAAATTACTATTTCCCGAATATAATAAAATAAATTAAAAAATATATTAAAAAATATAAAATATATATTGAAGATAAACTAGCGAAATATAAACTATATAAATTTATATAATTACTAAATATATCTTTGAAATCTTAAAAATAGATTACAATCGATTTTATAAAACTATTATTTAAATTAAAAAAATATAATATAATAATAATAATAATAGATTAATTTATTAAATATATTTATTTAATACTAAGTAAATTAATACTCGATACGATATAACTCGCGTATATACTATTTAAATATATTTTTATTTACTATAAAATAGTAAAAAAAATTATATTAAATTAAAATAAACTATTTATATTAAAATTTTAACAATTACTTATAAATTTAATAAAAATAAATTAGAAGTTAACTACGGCATATCACCTATAAGAAAATAGTTAAATAGAAAAAATAAATTAAATAATTAAATAATATTTATAATACTATATCAATTATTAATAAAATAATTAAATAAATCTATTACTAATAGTATAGTTTATATATAATAACGTAGAATATTTAATAATAAAAATAATATCCTTTTATACAAATTACAAATACTATACTAAGTTAATTAAAAAATTAAAAAATAAATTCTCTATTATAGAAAAAGTTAATAGAATAGTTAAAAATTTAAAGAATTTATAAAATTAACTATCTTTAAATATTAAATTCTTTAACTATCGCGCAGTAACTTATTATAATTAATATTATAAAAAGAGATCTATTTTTAAAAAAAGAAAAAAAGTATTTCTACTCCGTAGAAATATTAAAATAAAGTAATTAAATTTAAAATTTAATTATTAAAAAATTAGACTATTTAAAATTAAAAAATAAATTAATAATATTAATTATTAGCTAAAACTATTAAATTTAATAAAAAGAATATATTTAGTATTTTATATTTTATTATTAAAACTTATACTAAAGAATATTAAAATCGCTGAAAATATCAAATTTAATAAAAAAAAAATAAAATATAAAGTTAAATAAATACTAAATTATAAGCGAGTTAATAAAAAACTATATTATCTAGTAAAATAAAAAGATTATAGTATTTTAAAAAATTTATAGAAACTTATTAAGAATTTAATAAATTACTATTAATTAGTTTAATAGTATTACTAATAAAAGAATTAAAATTTATTTAAAAGAAAAGGTTATCTATTAATTAAATTAAACTAGAATTTAATCTAGAAATTGCAATTAATTAAATATTATTATTTAAAAATATATTAACCCCGAAATAAGAAATTGTAGTTTTCTAATAGTATAACTTTTTTTATATCTTATATTTTTTTTACTTTTAATACTTAAGTTTTTTAAATTTCTCGATTTTTTTAATATTATACGTAATAAAATTATTTATATATTTTTATAATAACTGTTTTTATTTTTATAAATAAAGGAGCTTTGTTAAAATAATTTTTTTCTTCTTTTTAATAGTATTTTGAGTTTTTACAAGTTATTTCTATTTAGCGTTGAAAAAAGAAAACTTAGGTATTTTATAAAAAATACTGTTTATTTTTATATACTCGCTATAATAACTAAAGTTTTTGAATTTAATATAAAAATAATAGAAGCGGATATAATATTTATAAGGAAATATTATTTAAAAACTCTTGTCTTCGATTTATTGGTAAAGCTTAGATTTATAGATAAAATTAAAAGGTATTATTAAAATATAGATAAAAGAAAAAATTAAGAATAGATATCTTTTATTTAAATAAATCCGTAATTTTATACTTTCGAGGATAAAAATTTAAAAGAAAAGAAATAATATTATAAATCTTTATTTAATATATTTTATTAAAAATAGATATATAAAATAAAATAACAATAGAATAATAATAACCGATTTTTAAGTAAAAGAAATTTAATAAATCGTTTATTTAATAATTATTTAAAAAAGGCTATAAATATCAATACTAATTACTATAACAAAGTTATATATATTATAGTAGTAATATAATTAAATATATCAGCGACACGATAAGCTTATAGTACTAATAAAATATATTATATTACTAATATAAAAAGTCGTAGCAGTAATATAATAGATAAGGATATATAAAAATACTTATTTATATACTTAGTTTAGTTCTTTGTAATTAATCTATATTATTATTATAAAATTATTTTTAATAATATAATTAATCTTAACTTATTTATATTTTTTAACTATTAAGTATATATATTTAGTAGGTCTAGCTCTTTGGATTTGAATTTAGTATTAATAGTAATCTTATATCGACTATATTTCTATAACGATAGTAGTCTAGTATTAATAGTAGTCTTATATTAACTGTATCCCTATAATAACAGTAGTCTAATATTAACGGTAGTCTTGTGTTAACAGTAGTCTTATATCGACTTTTATTTTACTAAACCCGCAATCTAATAGCGACGGAAGTCGAAGGCCGACTTTAGGTTAATAACCCTCAAAACGTGGTCCGCTAACTGGTCTCAGACTTGACGACGAAGCCCCGGGCGTAACAGGTATATAAATTGGTCGTGGAAGGTCGTACACATTTCCAATCTGTTAGGATTGGTTAAGCGTAGGAGTCCCTTCTATATCTAAATTTACTATATAGGATATGCAGACTCTGGGTCCAAGGTGAGAAAATACAACTAGTTTATATCTATTCAATGGCGAGTGTATTAACACTATTATCAAAAGTGGAATAAAGATTCTTATTTATTAATAATTTTTAAACATGGTAATTCACCGTTGTAAGGTAATATAGAATAGACTAAAAATACTAAATCTTATTAGTAACCAGCTAGCTTAGTAATAAGTTAATATAGATAAAGACCTAAATTTAGTAAATAGAATTTATTTAGAAATTATAAGATAGTCCCAGGGCTAGCTCCTCTTTTTAAGATTATAGATTCGATTTCTATTATTAATACTATATTTACTATCTCAGCGTCTCTATAAAGAGATACTATAATATAGAATAGTAGAGTATTTTAATCTTTTCACAGGTTAAAATAGAATTAATTATATATCTTTTAAATAAAGCTCAAAGTTCACCCTTACGAAGTTTAAAATATTATAGTAAAATTATAATTATATATATAGAATAGTAGTTATCTACGTATTACTTCGTTATAAAGAGTCAATATATAAATACTATTACTACTGTAAGTAAATATATCGCAAAAGCGACCTGATCCAAATATCAATAGAGGCTATATTTTGCAAATTATAAAAGTGTGAACTAGATTATCTACCTACCAAGGAACAAATCATCTCTATAACACAATCAGAGTGTGTGAATACAAGGCGCGCAGTACCGGGTTATCTCTTCATAGCAAATTCCGCACTATAGTAAATATTTCTTGCACGATGCGATCGACCCCCGCATTCCGTTCCGTATTCTCCCCAATACTGGGAACGGGTTCAATCTGGTTCGCACGACAGCCTTTGCTATGCCATCGGAGGGAACACCGCGCATGGCTGAAAGCCAGGAAAACACGGTGATGTGGTTTACGTGGTATGGGTAAAAGAGGGGACAAACAGGCGAAGGTCACATATGTAAGTGATTTACAGCGAAATGCAGTCTCAGTTCAGTAGCCAAGAGCGGCACAGCAAGAAGTGCTTCAGGCTTGCCTTTACGTCCCCTATCAGATGATCAGATAGGATTTACGGGCACAAATTGCCCAATAATGTATTGTGTAGTGGTTTGAGCGCAACGTTAGTATGGGACTAGAAATTGGTATATGAAAAGCGGGATTGGTGTCAAGGGTCCGAGAACGGCAGTAATAGAAAGGTTTTCAGGTATGTATCTCCAGATATTTGAATGGCCTCTGCATTCGTGGGCCGATCTTATGCAGTCCAAAGGGAGTATTTGAAGGATAAAGTCTGCTGGAAAGAGTAGAATGTGCTGGGAGATGATGGATGTATACATGGCGTGGTAAAATCCTAGGTTGACAAGGACATCACAGCCAGTGGACATTACTTGTGTGATCTGCCATCCTGGTCGGTACTTCTGACTAGTTTGCCTTATTTGCACTCATGTACTAATTCTTTATTTCTTGTTGCCGCCTAAGCGCCTCATCTGCCTTACTTTCCCCACGGCCCCACACATCCCTGCAAGGCGACGATCTCTCCGTCTCTGGCTTAGGGCTCCCAGCTAGACTGGAGATTGAAGATCTGATCCGAGGGAAAACTCTTTCCTCCCCACCTTGCACCTAGCCTTATCTTCTAATCCATGAAGTGAACACTTTTATCCACCAACGTTGAAAAGCTTTCCTCTTACACTTTCTGTTGCAATGCCTCTCCTCGATCTTCCAGATGAGTTACTCCTTCTCATCATTGAAAGTTTAGACAACGAGAAGGACATCCTGTCTTTTCTATTAACAAACTCCCGAATCTACGGCATCCAACAGATGGGCCCTCTATATGCATATAACATCAAGTTTTCTGGAAGTTCATCTTTACTGTGGTATACAGAAATAGGATATAAATCGTCTGTGGAGGCACTACTTGACAAAGGTGCCGATCTTGAGTGCAAAGCTGGGGATTGGGAAACTCCGTTGATACTGGCTGCTTTACACGGCCATAGGCATATCGCTAAGCTGCTTATTGAAAAAGGCTGTGACCTAGAATCTAAGGATCGTCAGGGCCGAACAGCACTAAGACATGCCTTTAACGCAGAATATCAGGATATTATGGTGCTACTGCTTGAGAAAGGCTGTGATATATTATGTGAAGGTAGCTGGACAGCCATTGGAACAGCTGCTGAAAATGGATATGAAGGTGTGGTCAGACTGTTACTTGAGAGAGGAGCTCATATAGAATCGAGAGATGGTAATAGCCGGACACCTCTTGGATGTGCTGCTATGGAGGGACATGAAGATGTGGTTGGATTGTTGCTTGAGAAAGGTTCTGACATAGAATCTAGAGATTGTGACGGTCAAACACCACTTGGATGTGCGGTTATAAATGGACATGAAGGTGTGGTTAGGATGCTACTTGAAAAGGGTGCCGATTTCGAGTACAAATCAAGTATCGGTGTTACACCGTTGATGTCTGCTGTTAGATGGGGGTATGCAGATATAGTTCAGCTTCTGCTTGAAAACGGTGCTGATGCGGGGTGCAAATATTGGGATGGCAACACACTTCCAGAACTTGCTTCTCGTCATAGACACACGGAGGTGCTTAAGGTTCTGCTTGAAAACGGTGCTTGCTGATCAGAGTACAAAGACGAGGAATAAAATACACCACTGATGTATCAAGGGACATGAAGATGCGCTCTATACCCTAGTACGTCGGGGATGTAGGGTGCATCCCGCATCCGCGCCCGCGTACGGAGGATCATAGCGGCCACTCCGCAACAACACTTCCCTCTACTAAGTCCATTTACCGCTTTCTCAACCACTTTCTTTATTAGATTACTTTAATTAGCTAATTATTTTTTTAATTCTTATATATAATTATTGTATATAACTATATCTCGTTTAACTATTAATTTTAAATTATATAAGACTAAGATTATAGCTTTATACTAAAGAAATAAATTAATAGCTATAATTTAAAATTATTTAAAAAAGTTATTTAATTTTTAACTTAGTAAATATATATTTAAATTATATCTTTAAAAATAGGATTTATTATATTAGGATTATATAATTAATATTAATACTAATATATAAATATAAATAAAAATACTTTTTTTCTAGGTTAATCTTAAAAAATGAAAATATTTTTTATATTTTATATTAAAAAGAAGTAACTTTATTACTTTATATACTCAGGTGTATATATAAAAATCTTAAACTTATATACTGCACTAATTCTTCTTTTAAAAGATAGTATTAAACTAAAACTATTTTATAAACTTTTATTAAAAAATTTAAAAAAAAATATAATTTAAAAATTTAGTAGAGGATTATTTTATTAGTATATACATATAAAAAAGTATATTATTACTTAGTAAAATTTAACTTTTTTCTTTTTTTATATATTATACTAATTGTATTAAAAGCTTATCTTTTTTAAGCTTATTATATAATATTTTTTAATTAAATTTTTACCTATTATTATCAGTTATAGTACTAACGAGGAGAATATATTATATTTAGATTAAATTTTCTTTAATTAGTAGATAGTTATATAAAGCTTAAGCTATATAAAATTAAAATATATATAAAAATAGATATCTATTTTTATTATATTATCTAGATTTATTATAGTATTACTACCTATATAACTCTAAGTATTTTAAATTAATTTTTAAATATTAAAACTGTATAGCTGCAACTACAAAAGATTAAATTTAATTATAATTTAAAAAGAGATTATTTTTAAGATATCTTTATATAACTTTAGTAGGTATACAATTTTTTTATCTAATAAATTAATTATTAAATAAAAGGACGAAATACTAAGAATTAAAGAATTAAAACTTAGTAAAAATAATTCTTAAAAAATATACTTTATAAATAATAGATAAATTATTCTACTTTTATATAGTATTAATTTTTAATTAAATAAATATACTTTTGTATATTAAAAAATAAAGATCTATTTAGCAAAAGCTATATTATTAATTAGATTATTTTATTAAATATTTATATATCTATAATTTATACAGAGATCTACAGTTCTATAGAACTTTAAAATATTTATTAAATCTAGAAATAATACAACAGCTAAATTCTATTACTAGAAAATTATATATTGTTTATTATTATTTAAAAAATATATAAGACTATAGACTTTTTATTTAATAAAAAGTTTTAGATATAGAGCTGTGATTTGTACAAAGATTTAATAAATAATTACTAAATTTTATTGTCTAGTGTAAATATTAATTAATATAGATATTAATAAATATTTACTAGTAGAAACTTTTCAGTTCTGCTATATAGTATTATTAGAAATTAGCTTTAACTCTAAAAGTTTACCGCTACTTTAGTTAAAGAATAAAATAGTTGTTTTTTATATAATTTATTTAAAGCTAAGAGATATTATGAATTTTTATATAGATCTTTTTATTAAACCTTTTTTTAATATATTATCCCGGCCAACTATAAACTAAGATTTAAATTCTAAGATAGGATAGTATTATATAGAGATAAAATAGATTTCTTTATATAAAAAGGATTTAAGTAAAGCTTTTTTTAATATAAGAATAAGATTATTTTTTAATTTACTTAATCTTTTTATATAAGTATTATAATATCTTCTTTATTAAAGCTTTTTAAGTACTGTGATACGATATTTTTTAAAGTTATTAATTTAATATTTTCTTTTTCTTATTTAAATTCTATATTATTTATATTCCAGCGGCTTTCTCCCTTTAGTTCTCGTATATTTTAATTTTATTTATTATTTAACTAATAAGTAGCTACAGTATTATTAAGGTAAAGTTAAATATTATATTAATTATTTTTCTTTAAAATAATTATCTTTTTTTATTTTATAACTATCGATATATAAAATAACTAAATTACAAAGACTTTAAAGCTAATAGATATAATTAATCTTTATATCTTATATAATAGAGTATATTAAAATCGTAATCTCTACTTGTACAATCGATTTAATATAGGATCTTATTTATTAAAATTTTTTAAATAATATAAGCGAAAGTATATAATAATTATATAGTCTATAAAGTAATATTATCTATTATTTAGCAATTAGTATAAAAAGAAAATTTCTAATATATTTAAATTTTATCATAGACACGCAGTAAGTAGTTAAGAATCTTTTTTTAAAATAATTTAAATTTTGTATAGCTATTAGTGAAAAGAAGTATATATTTTATTTAATTATAAAATAAATAATTACTCTAGACGAGGAGATTATATCTGTAAAAGAGAAGATTAAAATTAAAAAGAAAAAGAAGATTAAGATAAAAATTAAGAAAAAGATTAAGAAAAAAAGAATATCTATTTTAACTTTTTAATAAAATAGTAGTACTATACAATCCAATATCTATATACTATTAGAAGAATTATCTATAATTATATAAAAGTCTTATAAATACACTGCAATAGAATTATCTCTAATATTAAGTAAGATACTATATCGTATAAGAAAAAGATATATTATTAATAATAAAGATATAGATTAAATTTAGGAGTATAGACCCTTTACTAGTAAAGAATAATTTTTTATTTACTTAATTATATAAATACCTTAGTTAAATTAATTTAATATTATATTTCTTACTTTATTTTAAATTTTTATATAGCCTTAACTTTTTTTAACTTATTGAATATACCTTTAGGGGCCGAAGGCGCTGAACTAGGCTGTTTTGGTTGGTTGTCATTGTTCAGCAATTCTGCCTGTCACATCCGCCTCACGCTAATGCGGCTGTGTTGGTGTCATAACAGTAGGCTAGTAGCTACCCTATATCTACTGTATAATTATTGTGATACTCTCACTCCCTTTTATATTTTAACCTAATATACAAGGAATGTAGAGGTCTAACTACTAAATATATAATTAATATTGGTCACTAGATATTATTGCATATCCCACAGACGTCAACGAAAGCACATACATACCTATCAATATCACAATAGTATGGGATAGTATAGAACCATAGACTCCAGAGTAGATAGGCAGATGTGGAAATAAAACATAGACTCTGCACTGTGGGGGCACTCTGGGCGCCCATAATCAGTATTGGACCCGTGGACTCCGTGCACGACACCATTACTAGGGAAAGCCCAACGGCCGCCTCACTTCGTACACTGGGGAAATAGCCTGTCCTGAGGCCAAGCAGCGCTGCTTGAAATCCTCAGACCATGGTCCATGGCATGCTATGTCATAAGCATGTAGGACCGGCAGGTCGGTTGATCTCAATTATAGAGCCGTTTGCAGCTAAGCTTTGATATCATATATGGTGCACTAATAAAGTCAAAATAATAGGAGTGATAGGACTGAGAACTGACTAGATAACCCAAAGCCTCTGCCCCACAAAAGGAAATGTAAAAGAAAAGTTTAATATCAGGTTACATCACCACGCATGTCTCGACTCTTGAGTAGAGGTCCTGTGGAAGCAGCTGTCGAAGGAAAAGAATTCAATAGATAACATGATGTGCATGTAAAATAAGTGAAAATGGCCTACATTCTACCAGACTTTCTTTTTCTGTCATGGCTCTTGCCATGACGCCATCTCAGTATAGGCCATGGCTGTTCTAGATTTATGAATATATAGGTGACGTACTAGCAGTTACTGTATATAGTAATGGTCGCCGCATATAGTAATAGCTCTGTGAACGTCATAATGACTATTATCAACTGCAAAGGATTAGATTAGTTAGACTCCTCCCCTCTAGACCTTTACATTACTCAATGGAAGATATAAAGAGACACATTTATCCCAGTCTAATCCTTTTCATGCAATGGAAGAAGCACTATTCATTTTGAATCCTGTGATTCAGATACAAAAGCTTGGAAGCTTCAAGTAATAATTATATTACACCAGCTGTCAACATGAAGGCACTCACTATCATTCTTCTGACCTCTATTCCTTGTACCTATGCTGCCTGTTGGACAGGTGGCTGGCCAAGTCGCTGCAAAAATCAGGATGGTCCAGTCAGCGGTGACTACACGAGAACCAAGGAAATCTGTGATAATGTTGGAGGCGATATGTGCAACTGTATCAGGCAGGCTGAAGAGTATTGCGAGTTTGATACTCAGGATCAGGCTGATGAATTCAAGTCTGAGTGTGAGAGTCAGTCTGGCTGGTCTTCGTGGAACTGCGGTTGGTAGTTTGGCACCGGCTTGCCATACAGCTGGATGCAATACTGGTGCAAATGTTTATACTTCTGATTACTTTTCTGAGACCTTATTTGAAACGCAGCTGAACTGTAACTAGCAAGTCATGGAATATCTGTCTTCTGTGTATTTTAACTGGAAGACGCGCGCTGCGCGCGCTGTGGCCCTGAAACGATAAAAAGGCAAGGGAGAAAGAGTGACGTGAGGCTATCGAAGTGGATTGAATGGATAAGTGAATATTGCGGGTGATGACAAAGCAGTCGAAGGAGGTTAGTTAACTAGTTAACTATTTTGATTGGGCAAGAATATCTGCATATGAAGTTCTCCGCATTCTCTGAGAACGTCTCTCGGGTGTAGGGGAGGTTGAGCTGGGGTTAAATGGTCTGCTTCATCGGCCGTTTCTGTCCAAGTGAGCTGGGTTTCCGTATCATCATCTCGTTCTATTCGATCGCTTCGTCCGGGTGGCTGTGATGAGGTGATGGATGATGGTCAAGTTGGTGAGCGGACTTGGATGGGGTGCTAGGGTAGCTCGTTGTGTCCACTGGTCTGTTCGTTTTCTCTTGCCGAGGGTTGAGGAAGGAGTGGGGGGCAAAGGCTGAGGTGGTGCTGGTAGAAAGTGTACGTCTTCTGTCATACTCGCCAGTTGCTGGTTTTCTTTTGTGAGCCCGAAGATGCGGCCGGTGATGAATACCTGGGCGTTAATGGACAGCGATGGAAAGCTGACCCAGCGCTGACTATTATTGAAGCAGGCGGTTAGTGGGAAGGTATGGTGAGTTCAACTGGAGGTATGGTAAACTGTTGATTGAAGCCAGTAATGAAATAGCGTTGACCTGTTGTTCAGCTACCCTCCACGCTCACAGACGGTGCCAAGGAATATAACGGTCGGTTGCGCGGCCTCTGGGCAGTGCATGGCCGTTAGGAAGGAACCCCAGGCGTAGATGAACACATTGGGCTGGTAGATTTCAGATCGGGTTGTTTGGCTGAAGAATCGAATTAGAGTCGGAATATCTGCTTGGGTAACATCGTCAAATTGTTCGTCCCTATCTAGGATGTTCAGGGAAAGGCGTAACTGCAACGCAAGGTTTTTACTGGGGCATGTCGGGTCGGATTCAACACAATCAATAAAGTCTCGAATGTGGATAGTAGTTGGACAGGTCCTATTTGGCGGCATATCCGGAAATGATATTGGGCAGTCGTTGTGTCAACCGGTGTTTATGATAGATCAGTCGGATACTTTTATAAGTAGGCAGGTGTTGGTCTATTTTAACTTGTATTATAATACTAGTTTTTATTTCTAAAAATAGATAATAAACTACTTTTAAATCTTTTAATAAGGATATTACCCTTTTATAGAATTATAATAGTAATTATTTTTGTTATAGTTAGATAGAAAATTATCTATTAAATTAAAGTTTATCTGTTAAACTAGTATTTATCTAGTTAATTATTAAAGACTAGAGATATAATAATCTATATTAATATTAAATATTAGCTAGTAGATTAAATAATTCTTTATTTCAAAAATTAGAATTTACTAGATTAGGATTGTTACGCCCGGGGCTTCGTCGTCAAGTCTAAGACCAGTTAGTGGACCACGTTCCAAGGGTTACTTAACCTGAAGTCAGCCTTCGACTTCCATTGTAGTTAAGTTGCGGTCTGGGTAAGATAGAAGCTATCTTAGGACTTTCGTCGACACTAGACTACTGTCGTTACAGGGATATAGTTAATATAAAACTACTGTCGATACTAGACTACTGTCGTTATAGAAATGCAGTCGACATAAGATTATTATTAATATTAGACTTAAGTCTAAAGAGCTAGGCCTATTAAATACGTATACTTAATAATTAAATAAGTATAAATAAATTAAGACTAGTTTTATTATTTAAAGATAATTCTATAATAATAATATAAATTAACCACGAAGAATTAAACTAAATATATAAAATAAATATTTTTATATATCTCTAAGTATCTATTTCTATTGTAATTCCCTTAGAAATAAAAGATAGAATATATCTAATTATAGTGTATAGTACTATATATTTTTAATATACTCTCTTTAGAATAGATATTAAAATAGATATTATATAATAGAACTATTATTAATATCTATAACCTTTTTTAAATAATTATTAGATAAACGATTTATTAAATATCTTTCGTTTAGAAATCGACTATTATTATTCTATTATTATTCTATCTTATATATTTATTTTTAATAAAATATA
>NW_022476184.1:0-23575 GCF_009193645.1 Aspergillus pseudonomiae
CCACCACCACCTCCTCCTCCTCCTCCTATATACTATACCCCCACAACCCTAACACAAACATCCAGGAACAAAAGCTCTACGACCTCGGCACCTCCGTCGCAGACGTCTCCCGCTCCCTCAGCACCAAAGCCGCCCACCGTCTCGCCGAAGCCGCCGTCGACCCCCGCGAGCTCCTCTGGGGCATTCTCACCACCCTCTCCCGCATCCGCGGATCCCAGTCGTATCTCTTCCCGGCCCTCGTGGAGCAAAGTCGCGGCATCATCAGCTTCGACTGCTCGCTTTCCGTCAGTGACTTCCTGCCGTCGTTTGGTGGCCCGCCGTCCATCTCGTGGCGCACCGATGAATCCGGGTTCAATCTTCTGGGCATCTCGGATAATCTGCAGGAGCGGGAGGAGGCGGCTGGGGAGAGCATTGTGGGGGGAACGGAGATCTCGTTTTGAGATTTTTTTTTTTTTTTGGACTTTTACTTTTTTTTGGTTGCGTTGTGTGTGGTTTGTATATATGCTCGCAGCGTGCATTTGGGATTGGGTTTCCTCCCGGTATATAATATGGAGCGTTTGTATATAGGGTGAAGACGGTGCAATGGTGCAGGGGGTCAATCACTTCTTGGGAGCTTTGGGAGTTGGTTCTTGGGTCATGATGAGTATGGGAGTTTATAGAGTCAGTTAATGGGCATTATTGTACATACCGTGATGGAGATACGCTTGGCACGGACAGATGAAAATAGAAAACTGGTCTTCATTCTATATATTAAACCAGAGAAGTGGTCTGAAAATCTAGATCCTTCCATTTCCGATATATACTCCAGCAATGGTTGGGCTATAAATGAGACAACAGCAAACAAGGGTAGTCCGAACCATGCATCACTCGTATTGCACAAATTGATATCATCAGAAAGAAATAACGAAACTCATAATCTATCCGCCGTGAGGATTAAACCGTATATACGCTTCCGCCGAAGGGCGGTCTTTTATCTATAGACAGAAAGGGGGGATGTGGGTGAAGGTGGTGGCATACCCTAACCAACGATGAAGGGGAGAAAGAGGCATCAAAGTGCCGATCGAATGTAGTAAGACAGAAACACCCCAGACGCCAAAAGCGAGAACTCAAATAGTCCTCTATTGAGCTCGCCAGATCAATTCTAAAATTTGGTCGCCCTGCTCAGGATCGCGATGGACGTACCATTGCCGGACGTTGTTGCCGTCGAGCACAGAGTCTTCCAGCACATAGCTGAATTTATCCCAGTCCTTTCCACGCAACGGACCAAACTCGTGCAGGAACGACTCGTGCACGGCTCCGTTTTGGCCTTCCCATGTGAGTTCCATGGTCTTGTCGTTCGGATCCAGCTCCTGGCTGTACTTCATGACCGAGAAGCCATTTGTCAAGATCCACCCGTCGGCGAACTTCCATTGCCGCAAAAGACAACTATCGCCACAGAGCTCGCTGACGACACTGAGTTTCGCCATATCCATATGGAACCACGACTTCCAATGATGTACCGAAAGGGGGGGCTCCCGTCCCGACTCGAAAAATCCGGAAACGTCGCCCTGAACGTCAAGCTGGTGCAGACGGTGGTTGATGGTCAGGTGCGTGTAGGTGTGCTGGTAAATGCACAACGATATCCTGCGGTCGCCGGTGTGGTCCGTATTCAGACAGGCTTCAAAGACCTCGGGCTTGCTGATTTCCTCCACGAGGGGCCGGGATAGGAAGACGCCTGCGCCTCCAAATCCCATCAAACCGAACACACCGATCTGTGGGATAGACTCCGAGAGACCGCCGACATATGTAGGCTGGGTATCATCATATTCCTCAAGAGCCTTCACCAGTTCAGACATGGACAGGAAAAAGGTATCATCGTCAATGACACAGGACCATCGCGTCTGCGGCCGCATGTGCTTGCCCAAGTGCGAAACCAAAGTGAAGTACCGGCGTTGGTACTCTTCGTCGTTTTCCGTAATATACAAATTGATCCCGAGAGAGTCCGCCTTAGCCTGGACCTCATGTGTCCGCTTATCCATATCAGGCTCAATGAGAGCGAAGATGCGAGTTTTGGTGTAGCCAGCCCAGTGAGAGAACGCATCTAAAGACTCATTCAGCCGTCCCAGGGTTGTCGCAACACCGAAGTCGATATGTGATGCATCCACGTTTCTTGGAGGCTGGAGAACCTGGACAGTCACAGGCTCTGGGATCATGCAATCGTCCTGCGATTTCTGGAGCGAGAGGCGATCGGCGTCATTCGACGATTGCCGCTCGAACAAGGGCGTCTGTAGATTTTGCCTGACGGGCAAGGCATTGTTGGAGGATGGAACGGCGATCACCTCGCGACGTGTATATCCTGACAATTTATGGATATCGAGACGGCGAAGAGCGTCGAAGTCCGGCTCGCATTGCACATCTGACGTGATTGTGATATTGGAGATAGGCTCGGCAGCAAGTTCCTGGGGTTCAATCTGAGGCCAGAGGAAATACGCAAAAGCGCCCACCAAGCCGAGAACGACAGTAAAACGTAGTATCTTCTTCTTCCACACGCGCGAGGCACCCATCGTAGGGGGCTTCTCCCCAACTTTCGCCAACATTATGGATTCTCGAAGTGAATAGCTGAACGGTGAAATTATTATAGTAGATTAGGTACCGCACTAGAAAAACATAAGCATCTCGATCTTCCAGCACGACACCAAAGGCGGGATGAAGGAGATGAGCGGTAACGAGAGTGGAGGATGAGGGGAAGATAACGAGAGAGATCGTAATACACGACGAAGAATAAAAACAGGAAACGAGAGAAAATGCTCCAAGCCGGTTATGAAGGCCAGTACGGGGTCGGGATGACGGCAGCGGGAGCAACGGTGGGCATCAGTCAGTATGTAAACACTAACCGACCGATAATTAAGCAGATTTGGGTGTAGAAAGGAGGCAAAGAAGGGAAAGATCCAGCCGATCAACGGAGACCCTGGACCATGGATTTAACAGCCAGCGAGTCGCTTGCCCTGAGTTTTTTCGGCTTTGGAGGACTGGTAACGAAAGCAGTCATTTCCAGGCGGAGAAGGCCCAGACGATCGACCATGGGACTGGCCACTCTGGGTCCTTTGGAGAAAAAAAATGGAGATTGAGCTTGATGGCTATCGAATGAGATTACGTCTCCTTGTCAGGGCAGCACCTGCCTCATGGAGCCGTGATCCAGCAACAGTTTTTTTTTTTTTTTGTTTTTTTTTTTCACAGGGGCTGATCGGCCGTGGATCCCAAATAGGAGAATTTTGTTGGCTTGAGACTTGTGGTCAGTGGCGTCGACGCCCTCCATACTTACAGCGCTTGTGATATTAATCCTCTTGCGCAATTGCCAATGCTTCCAATGATCATTCAATTTTTGACCGAATACTGAGACAACATCTTGTTAGGGGTGAAGGGTTGCATTTGACAGTGACACCTCTCATTCCCATCACGAAAGACCCGGTCGTGCAAAGCAAGTGTCGCAAACGGAGACGCGCGGGTAACATTCTTTTGGAGACGCCCTCCAGAGGGGCCCACGGGATGATGACGACGGCTGCAGGCCAATCGCTTGGCATCATTTCCTTTTCTTCCCTTTTGGATCGTTCATTACTATACGGATGGGTCTTTGACTTTTTTTTTTCTGTTAAATTTTGTGTTTACCTCTCCTTCCTTGTCAATGGATTGCATATCTCTCACGCCATGGAACAGGGATGTCTATGCATAGATATAAAAATAGATCATCGATACTGTGCAATCTGGATCTGGTTCATTTCATCCTCAATCTTGGTCTTGGAAGGTGTCTCCCTATCAACTGTCACCAACATCACCTGATTAGGGGCGTTTTTAGATGATCTTGGCATGCATTTGACTCCAAATGGAGGAACCGATAGCGTGACCGTTGGATATGGAAAAGACTGTGCAGGAGAGGCATGGGGGAGTGGGAACTTGGAACATATCAACTCAGCTTCGATCGCGAATAACTACTTGGGTAATCTGCATTGCAAGAGGACTCATCCTAGTATACATCCCGTGAAGTAGACTTGGATGTGTGACTATTCTCCCCCAATTCCAGGGAAGAAACCTCAAGACCTAGACCCTGTCTTGGAGTCTGGCGTGTTCTAGGCATGCCTCAAATTTGATAGCAGCAAGGTGCCATGAAAAGCCACTGAAACCTTGCAGGGTGTGACACATTATGATTGACTTTCACACTAAAGGGGGACGAGCCTATACATAGTATGCACTATCGAGCCACGGGCTTGGTCACTTGAGAAACTGATGGTCTGTGGTCGATCGAATGGACTCGTAGAAAGAAAGATGGAAAGCAGGGGTAATAATATGGAGTACTTACCTAGGACGTAGGCAGGGAACACTTTTGGCCAAATCGGGATAATATGAACGGACTAAATAAATCTGCCTGAAGAATCGGGCCATCAACCAAGGAAGCCCTACGGCGAGCCAAACGCTCTCCGAGTGCAGGATTCCCCGATGGAGTAATATCTCAGTTCCGCACAGATAGTCCACATCGGCGTATCTGGAGATCAACCACAGCCATCCCGCTCCTCAGTCAAGGTCCAATTAAGTATATGGGACGCTCTTTTCCACTAAGGCTATAACCTTCGACCGAATTCGTGCCCTCTCTGGGCCCAACCAACCATCTTGCCGACCGACCGCCGTCTATTCAACACCTCTCTCACGATGGCTACCCAATCGCTGAGTTCGCTGCTACAGCGGACGTCGATCGACGATCACGAGGAATTCCTTCGCTCATCCAACGCAGCTTTGGCCAAATCGAAATCGGATATTCTGGCGCAGCATGTGAAAGTGGTGGCATTACTAAAGCTCGACCGCTACGAGGACTGTCTGCGTGTCTTCGAAGAGGGAGGTGATGCTTTGAAGAAGAGGGCCGCTTTGGAATACGCTTACGTCCTGTACAAGACCGCGAACCTGGATGAAGCCATTGAGGTAGCGTCACAAGTCGTGAACAATAGAGGTGCTCATCATTTGGAGGCTCAAGCTGTATGTCATCGCTGCCTGTCTTCCGACCGCATGTCCCCGCGGAAGGTCACTGCTAACCACCTGGTCTCATAGACCTATCGCGCCGAGAAATTCCGCCGCGCAGCTGATCTCTATGAAGAATTGACTAAAGACGAGACCGCCCTGGCGAACGAAGAAAACGACTTGCGCATCAATGCGTGGGCTGTAGATGCCCAGTTACAATGGAAAGGATACCCCGACTATGTCCGCCACAACAGGCCCACGAGAGATGATCTGGAGGCATTCGAGACCGTCTACAATGCGGCCTGTCTTAGTATCGCCAAGGGCGAATTCAGTAAGGGAGAAATGTTGCTCAAGCGGGCAAAAGGTTTGTACGGGCTGAGCCACCATGAAGACGGTTGCTGATCATCATTGTGCAGAACTATGCCGGACATCGGAAGACCTTACCCCCGAAGATAAAGCCGCTGAGCTGCTCCCGATTGCGGTGCAGCAGCTATATGTCTTGATCCGTCAGGGAAAGTCGGAGGAGGCAGAGTCGGTGCTTGAGGAGATTTCCGTCAATGAGTATGCGTCCTGCCCCAAGTCAATTACGGCCATTGAAGCTCACTGTTGCACAGTATCTCTGAACTCTCCACCAAGAGAGTCGCCCTGAATAACATCACACTTGTCCGCGACACAACGACCAACCCCTACGCTCTCTACAAATCCTTACATGCAACCCCCGTCTCGGTTGACAACGATAAGCTTTTCGATTACCAGGACAATATAGTGACCGGCAATGTCCACTCGGCGGATCTTCTCGTCCAGAAATATGACGGTATTATCCGATCAACATCGAAGGCGCTCTCTCAAGCATCATATCCATCTGCTAAACCAAACGTAAACCTCCTGTCGGTCTACAATGCGGCTGCTCATGCACGTGGTCAAACTGGCACACCAGCCTTGAAGGCGATATTACCCGCACTTGAAAGGCGGCCGAAGGACATCGGATTAGCGCTCACAGCCGTGCAACTCTACGTGACCGAAGGCAACACTACTTCCGCCATTACCACCCTAGAGAAATCCCTGCAGCTGCTCGAAGACTCCATCTCTGAACAGGAGAAGGAGGTCCGCTTCAACCCTGGATTATTAGGCATTCTCGTTTCGCTCTATAAGCTCGAAGGCCGGAGAGTCCAGATCAGGTCGGAACTCGCTAAAGCGGCAGCCTATTGGCAGGAGCATGTTGAGGCGCCTTCTTCACTTCTTCGTGCGGCCGCAGAGTCTTTGCTGCACTCGTCGGACCGCTCCGATCTTACAACCGCCGGTGATTTGTTCAAGTCTCTCTACCAGAAGGACAGCCAAGATGTTTTCGCCGTCGCCGGTTACGTTGCTTCCCAGGCAACACTGGACCATGCCAAGGTCGAGTCCCAGGTTGACACTCTCCCTCCAATTGACGATCTGATCTCGGATGTCGATGTAAACGCACTTGAATCAGCCGGCATATCCCCTCCTTCCTCCGCAGCCGCGGCAGCCGCAGCGGCCATCGCTGGGGCTAGGAAGAGGACATCTAGCGATAAACAAGGTCGTGCAACTAAGCGGGTGAGAAAGTCGCGTCTGCCCAAGGATTATGATGCTAGCAAGACGCCGGATCCGGAGCGCTGGTTGCCCCTCCGCGACCGTTCTAGTTACCGGCCCAAGGGCCGAAAAGGCAAGCAACGGGCCGCCGAACGGACGCAGGGAGGTATTGTCAACGAAAAGGCGGAGGAATCGCCCGCGCCCGTGGCTCAACAGCAGAAATCTCAAGGCGGAGGTGCTAACAAGAAAAAGAAGAAGGGAAAGCGGTGAATCCATATGTGAACCGTTGCGTATCATAGACAGACCCTGTCTTGCATATAATATCAAAGTGACAATGGGTCTCGTTTAAAACTAGAGTTGATCTCACGTAACAATTTAGCAAACACCAATATATCCAAATAATGTGCTTGTATACCTCGATAACCCCCGCCTTTCACGCTAATATTTATGTCAACCACAAGTAGGAAGACATATACAATAACAAGAATAAACTAGCCAGCTGGCGAATCTAATAGCAGAATTGTTCGATCAGGCAAAAACACGTCACCAATTTAGCCAAGGGGTGTTCTAATGGTCCCACACTGTCGATCATATTGCTCAAAAATCGTTTGGAACAATTTAAGATCCTGGAGAGAGTCTTGCGCTGTTGTCCGGGCAGGCTTTCCGTCAACCAAGAACGCATACAACGCCTTAAGCTCGGCATTAAATGCATCCTCCCAGCTACTAACACTCTCCGTTCTTTTCAGATCACCCTTGCTATCCGCCGTTTCCACGACCACCCGTGATGGCTTGCCCTGGGCATATGGTAAGTCGTAGTGCATGCTCACAGTCTTGGTATTACCATAGAGAGCTAGGTGTGCGTCACATCGAGGAACGGAATCGGTTCCCGTTTCGTATATCAGAGTAAACGGATGGTGACCCCGACTAACGCTACCATTGTAATGGAACACGGCCGAGTAGAATGGTTCATTCACCGTAATATTGGAGATGGCATCGGGATACCCCAGTGTATCGCGCATCAGTCCCAAATCATGGCATCCCAAGGATGCCAGGAATCGGCTCAAGGAGAGGCGCTCTTCGGTCAAATCCTCGCCAAGAAATACCTCTTGGAGAAGGCAATGGCGCAGCCGCTCGCCGTGCTGGTCATCGAGGGACAGCCCAATTGGTAGACTGCCGTTCACTCTTAAGTGTTTGTTCTTCGGCGTAGTAGCTGTGTGTGCCAAATGCGGCCCTGCGATATTCCGACATCGAGCATAATATATCCGATCCAGGCTAGCAGCTTCTTTCTTGAAGACCTCGAAACAAGGTGCATGTCGACGTGCAGAGGCCACGAAAACCTTCGCTTGGTTCGGAGCGCGCTTCTCGGCCTCGATTATACGCTTTGCACTCGGAATACTCAGGCTGACAGGTGTTTCCACCATAACGTGCTTGCCCGCTTCCAAAGCCGCCACAGTGTACGTTTCGTGGTATTCATTCGGCATGAAGTTCAGGACAAGGTCGACGGAAGGGTCATCCAGAACCTTTTCCGGGTTAGAAGCAACCTTAGGCAAGTCATTGGCAGTGCTGTCTTCCGAAGACAGACCGGAGGAGTCGTAGATAGCAGCGACGCGATAGGAGTCATGAAGTGTCCGGAGAACAGGAAGATATAGGTTTTGAATGGCTTGGCCCCCGTCTGTGAGGATTCCAACCCGCAAGATTGTTTGTGTCATTCCGGCTCTGTCAAGTAAAATTATGCTGCGTCAGGGCCAGAGAACAAAGAAGCGAAGTCCAGGCTAGAGAGCGAGAAGACACAGCATAATACTTACCACGTGAAGAATTGTCGATTGAACGTGCCTGTCAAGTGATAAAAAGATCAGAAAGCGCCGTGAGAAAAGAACCGCAGGTGCTCATTCTTTAATAAGATAAATTTGCAAAGGGCGTTTGCCAAGTATGCCTGGTGCAAGGGATCTTGGTAGTGTTGAGACAAAAGAATGAGACGCGAGCGAAAATACAAAGAAAAACGGGGCAAAAGGCTGCATCGCGCTTTCCTTCCTCCTTCTTATCAATGCAGAGCTCACCGTCCTTGGTTCTACCGATATATATTTCTTTTTCGAGAAGTGACATCAGTGGCTACATATTGGTTTGGAAACGGCGACGGGAGGTTCCAATTCGAGGCCAATTTTGTTCGCTTCAACTGGTTTTGCCAGTACTATTCATCTGACGCCATGATTCCTGTTCATGTCCAGTTGTATTCAGATAGGTATATCATGAGATAGGTCCATGGTAATGATCCTTATGAAGAGTCAGATCGCAATCCAGGTATACTGAATACGAGGTGACAGATGATTTTAACCAATGGAGTGATCCGTGGGAACTGTAGGCAAATCTGAAGGGATAGCAAGGCCAGTGCACAACAAAGTTACACATACAGGCAGGTATGAGGATCATAATGTGACATGTTGATCCTGAGGTATGGTCCAGATGATTTGACCAGTGATCCACTGCCTTACGTTCCAGGCCATGGACTGGGGTGACTGATTGGGTATAGCCCCCAGAATCACTTGACCTGAAGGAGGGTGACTGATCAACCACGATGACTGTGATGTCACGATTGTCAAGAGAAAAGAGTGATGGACAGATTTAGAATGAGAGTCATAACAAGCCATCAGTTGGTCCCTTGGATTGTCATCTTGACCGAATACGTTACCATTAGGCTGGGGCTGAGACCAGCTCAGCCTTACGGATGGATCCATAATCCTCTTCGTCAACGTATTCGTATGTGGGGGTTACAAGTTCCAGTCAAGTTGTAATTGTATTTGGCATGGGATAATGATTGGGCTTTGCATTGATCCATGGAAACTATTCCTGAACCTGGTTGTGGTACATACCATGGAAGTAACAAGGAAAAAGGTATATATTTAAACTCTGAATGTGTACAGAGTAGTAGTGCCATGTATAGATAACGATGTATTAAATTGTATTTATGCCACTGTTAAGTATAGGTGGCGAATATAGCAAAAGTGCTTTCCTCTTAGGATAACTATTGGAGTACGGCGTAATTCTATATCGTCTGCGCCTTGTTCGCTACAGTACCTCGGAAGGTCCGAGTAGATGCTCGTATTTTCCATGTACTAGTAGACTCAAACTGGGCTGAAAAATTATAAAAAAAAGCGGGTCTCATGACGACGAACCCAATCGTCATCACGGGTCCCCTCAATCTGTTTACTTCTCTCTCAGTTACGCAATCTGTTATTTGACCTGCTTCCAAGGCATAGTTCCCTCTTGTACTGTGTTTCACTTCATTTGAATTCCCCGACGGTCACAAGTTACAGGATTCAACAACATCCACCATGGGTGTAAGTTCCACTGTCCTTCAAATCTCTTATGCCCCGCGTTCCTGCCCCGCCCTCAAGTCAAGCTTCTCCCTGGATTGAGATAAGACTTGAAAACAACATTCTTCAACCCAATAGAAGTACACTCCCAGCACTAATCTCTGCATATTGTATGCGCCTACTAGTTTGCTTCCAAGATTGCCGGCAGTCAAAACCCACAGAACATGAGTGGTAACAGCTCGGGGCCACCTGGAGGAGCGCCTCCCACAGGCTACACGGGCGGTCCTCCTGCAGCGCTGCAACCTGGTGGTGGTGCTCCCAGTGGATACAATGTGAGTGTGCCCACTAATAATAGCTAAACGTAGCGGCCAAGCTACACTATTATATTTTCTTTCCCATTTACTGCTGCCCTATAACCAGCCCTTAAACCTAACAATGCCCCTCATTACCACTCGCAATCTCCCTTCCACCACATTTTTTTTGAGTCACTGCTGATGATCGTTGCTCACTGGAGCAACAATATCAGGCTTACCCAGGCTCTCCTGCTCCATCCGGCAACTCGGTAAGCTAATTTTGTTTGCTTCTCGTTTGCTTTTCTTTTCAATTTCTGCCTTACCTGGTCGCGTTCGCCACCCTTCCACAACCTATCCGTCTATCAAGTGAAGGGGAATTTGGGACTTTCTGTCTACATCACTCACCACCTCTCCATCGGCTGTCCACAACTTGGACCTCTCGCCCTTCGCTTCTTTCTACCCTCTTCACCTGGACGCCTCCGTGTAATAATGTCGCGACCTTATTATAACCAACAAGGATATCCTCCACAGCTACGTACTGGGTCAGCATCGCCGTATCCAACTTCGTCGGCGCCGCCCCAACAGTACCAAGCGTATGCCCCAGCAGTACCGCCAAACAAGCCAGCTCCCTCACCGTCTCCGATGTCTCCAACATATTCTGGATATCCTCATTCGTCTCAATCCCCTGCACCTCAGAGTTACTCCCCAGCGCCATATGCCTCGGCTCCACCACCACCACAGGGATACCCTCAGGCCCCTCCTTATGGGTCAGACCCCTATGGGCCTCCTTATGGACAACCCCCTCAAGGCTACGGAAGGCCGCCTCCGCCATCCCCGCATGGCTCATCAACTAGATCCGCGCCTGGACCTGAATATCCTTCACAGCCATCTTCTCATGTACATAGTCATCCCACGTGTCCCCCCTTGTCGCATCCCCTTTATATTGTCTGTTTTATTTTGAAAACTATCCTCACTGAAACCAAATTCTTGATCAAGAAAGTGGACTAACTGGGTAAACTACTAGGGACCAGGATATCCTCCGCAGAGTGCACCTTATCCCGGTGGTCCCGCGCGCGGAACACCTGGACCACCTGGACCACCTGGACCTCAAGGTGCTCCCTATGGCCCTCCAGGAGGCGCGTCTCCCGCTCCTCGAGCCACCGAGCAGCAGGTAGCCGCCTATCGCCAGCTTCTAATTGGCACCATCCAGGAGAAGAATCTCCAAAACTTCTATCCCCCCGAGAAGTTGAATTTACTCGTCCAAGGTCTGGCCAACGATGCACCGGCTAAAATCAATAAGATCATACATGAATGGGGAGTGCCGACAGAGGTAGCTACGGATATCATTAAATTGTCCCTCTTCGATATCATTCTTTACGTAGATGACAGTGGATCTATCGAATTTGAAGAGAGAGGCGTGAGAAAAGAACAACTGAGGCAGATTATTGGCATCGTTGCGACCGCCGCATCTACCTTTGATGAGGACGGCATCTCGGTGCGTTTCATGAACTCTATGGAAAGAGGCGACGGCATCCGTAATGCGGATGATGTCAACATGTTGGTCTCACGTGTCCGCTTCCAAGGGTTGACGCCGCTGGGGACAGGTCTGAAGAATAAGGTTCTGGATCCTCAGGTCGTGGGACCCGCCCGGGCAGGTCGCTTACAGAAGCCGGTACTTGTCATTACCATTACAGACGGACAGCCAGCCGGTGAACCTCTCGATTGCGTGGCTAATTCGATTCGCTATGCTGTTGACGAGGTATCGCGAACCCCATTTGGACGAGGTGCTGTTTCGTTCCAGTTCTCGCAGGTGGGCAACGATGCCAAGGCACGTGATTTCCTATCCAGTTTGGATGAGGACCCAAGCATTGGAAATTTGATTGACTGCACTTCAAGTGGGTTGCTCATACATCTTCTGTAAAGTTAATGGAGCTGTGCGCTAATAACATCCGGCAGACTTTGAGGTCGAGCAAGACGAGATGTCTCGTGCCGTCCCCCCTGTGTATTTGACTCGAGAGCTTTGGGTAAGTAGACACTACGCCAACAAAAGCCAGTGAAGACCGCAGACTAAGAATTCATAGTGTGCTAAATTGATGCTTGGTGCCATTGATTCCTCATATGATACCAAGGACGAGAAGGCCGCCGGCCGTACTGGTGGGCCTGGAGGGCCTGGAGGGCCTGGCGGACCTGGCGGACCTGGCGGATTCGGGGGACCTCAAGGACCTGGTGGACCTGGCGGATTCGGGGGCCCTGGTGGACCTGGAGGGCCTGGCGGCTTCGGGGGACCCCAAGGACCCCAAGGACCTGGCGGCCCTGGTGGACCACCTGGAGGATTCCGGGGACCGGGTGGACCTCCAGGACCTCAAGGGCCTCCACCAGGTCAGTACGGTGGCTATAGCCCGGGACCTGGATATGGCCAGCGAGGAAACCCTAATCAACCCCAGCCACCCAGCCCATATGGCCCAGGACCGGGATATGGTCAAGCTCCTTACCCTCCTAACCAGGGCCAGGGTCCACCACCTGGCTATGGGCAACCACAGCCGTATGGTGGGTACGGGTCTCCTCCTCCTTCTGCTGGATATGGACAACCGCCCGCTGGTGCCACGAGAGGCTATCCCCCACCACAGAGTCCTTACGGATACGCTCCCCCTCCGCCACCGCGGTACTAGATGAACATGCATGAAGCGGGATGGGAAGGGGCTTTTTACGGAAAGGCAGGACGTCTGGTTGTATCCATTATGATTACGATTTCCTTACTTGTTCACTTCTACGGCGCTTAGCCCAAATTGACTAAAAGCTACTGGTGCGGCGGAATTGGTCAATGGTTAAGGATAGAACATACGTCGATATTATCTTTACTGCGCGCAACGTCTGTATTTCGAATGGGAGCTATATCAGCATGGAATTGAGGTATCACACGGTTGATGAGACAGATTATCACCTTGGAAGACTACTACGTAGCACGTACTACTACTACTACTGTGTAATATGTCGTAGATACCTACAGCCAATGTTTTGCTGGGGTCGGAAGTTGTTCCCACCCGTTGAATGACGTCGATGGAGCCCTGAGATGTAGAAGACTAAACAGGCGATGGACGCGGCACTATACTTGAATAGGACAGTTCATGGACCCGTGCTACCACGTGACCCCATGTCGTCCCACTGAGCAGGATTCATGATGGGGTTACTTGGTCGTGGTGGTGTGGTTAATGAGTCAATCAATAGCTATCATTTTGCTATTCTTTCATTTTTATTTTTTTCTGTAGAGGTTCAAAATATGTTTGCCTGGTTTAAAAGCCTGGATAAGAGGGAATCACGACATAAGGACAGCCTCTATCGTTGAAAGTGTCAGCCTAATGCAGCCCCCCAGAGAAGGATTATGTCGCTCCCTGATGACAAGGTTCAGTCCCGAGTCAACTTCAGGTTGGCCCCGCCTTTGGGCTTAATTTATTTCCCATTTGAACCCTTGCCACCCACTACTTACCCACAAGGCTGCGTAAAATGCACGCCCGTGGGTGGCCAGTCTGCCACGCACTGTGGGTTCAACAACCGTAGGATTCAACTTCCGGGGGGTTGACCCCAGGGATCCTGAGTGAAGATTCCATCGGTACGTGGAAAGATATCTGGAATGGAAGGAAGACATGCCGCCACTGAACCCTGGGTTGAGTGACAGGTTCTACCAATTGTTCTCTGGAGGCTGTGCATCGTACCCAGAGAGACGTTTATTAGAAGATATTATTTTTTTATTTAAAAAAGGTTCCTGTGGTCTTTGTTCTCTCAAGTAGTTAAGGACTCGGGAGTTCATAGTACTACTAATAGCCGTAAGCCTCTGGTTTTTTTGCTAAAGCACAGTAAGCAAGTATGCATGCAAGTAAGAAAAAAAATGTCTGGTGATAAGCGTTATCTGTCTTTTTTAAGTTACAGATTGCGAAAAGTACAAGAAGAAAACAGCATGCCACTTTGACGTCGCACATGGGCATGAGGGAAATTCTTATTTGATTGACGGGAGAATTGTCCTATGTAACCCCAGGGTGGTGGTTAAGTGGGTGACAATTGCCAATGAGGCCATTCATCATCGTATTGAGTTCCCGGATTGCGTTGACTTGCGTGGCCTCCTCCAAGCCACCGCTTTGGTCCAACAAAGCCCTTGACTGGTCGGCGGGTAATTTAAGGTCATTCTGTCCAGTTTTCTCCACAGGCACCCGTCAAGAAGGCCGTCTTGGACTCTTAGAGTCTTGGTACCATCGCTAAGTTAATTAGTGGGGAGGGTCCCCTTGGCCACTGTAGGGACTAAATTACGAGGGGTGGGAAGGATTTTCTACGACTCATTTGATTTGACGTTACTTCTTATATTGTTGGTCGGTAGCGACCTTCAACGTGTTTCTTCTCGGGAGTTGTTTTCGTCTTTTGATTGCGATCGTGAGACATACATACAAATATCGCAAAGTTTAAACCCGAGGAAAAGCTAGTTTTTTTCTTTTCTTTTCTGCTTCTCCCCAAAGTGGCGGTTACTCTATTTTCGGGCATCTTACCGCTTACGGGAACGGTCATTGGGGGTCCACGGTCTCCAAAACCCAGAGCAAATAGTTTGCAAAAAAAAGGCCTCGACCCAGTCGCCGCCTGCGGACGACAGTAGGTGTCGACGTTGACTTCTTCGTTCGTTCGCGGTGGTGTGCCTTGCCATCGCTCCACGGTCTCTTCTCCTTCTGTTTTGTTTTCTAGTACCTTTGTTAGATCTGGTATCTTCTTTTCTTTCCTATTGTATTGTTTGATTATTGACCTAACTGAGGTCTTCTCCACAGTCGTTTTTCCTCGAAACGTGCGATTGTCGTGCCATCTATTGCTATAACGGACGGTCGTTATCGTATGGAGATACCATTCTATTGTTTTCTATCTTTTGGTACAGGTCATAGCTTGAGCCTGTCGTTAGATCGGAGTATCACTTACCGTCGACTATAGACGCCGTGCTAGGTTTTCTTCAACTCCCCACCCGCTCGATTGAAGAATGCACCAGGTTTGTTCGTTTACTCGCCGCCGATACTTCGTTCAATTGCAATCATTTGGTGTTAAACAGTGAATACGACCTTGCCATACCTCAGAAAGTACTATACAGAGTCAGCAGAGCCACTGGACAAACCGAACTGTTGCGCACTTTAGCCGGGAGGCTATTGAAGGAAAAATATCCCCGCTATGCCCAACCAGGATGCGAGGGCCGAATCGAACCGGGACGCGCAAGGAGCGACGTCTGATGAAGGTCGTATAGTGGTGGAAGAGGTATCCGGACATGACCCTAGCCTGGGCTCAGCGCTCCCGAGAAGCCATTCCATTAGTGTTCCGTCGCGGCATAGTATCAGTCAAGAACGGCCGTCCATTGCCCCGTCGCGAACACTATCAGACTCTGGACGGAGGAATTCCCACCAGCCCCGTGTTCGCTTCTCAGCCGATCTCGAGCGTCCCCTCGTGGAAGAGCCTAGGAATACCGGTCATAACAGGAGGCAAAGCTCCAGGGGCTTGACTATCGACACCAGTATTACCCGAAACGATCATTTGTCAGTTAGATCTCCAGAACATAGACCGATTTCCCCCCTTTCTCCTAGCTCGGCATTGTCGCCTCCATCACCGCAAGGCCCAGACTCAGGTCGCTCGCGATCGCGCAATCGCGGGTATTCGCTTCGACGGACTATCTTCGCGAAGAATATTGTCTCAGCGACTTCCCCTGGGGCCGTTTCGCCGAATGACATTGAATTGGCCCAGCCTGTGAGCCCGCAACAGGAGACTTCTACGGAAAATGAACGGAGTTCACGGAAATCGCGCGACGACACACGCCAAGGTGCTCCTACGGGGGATGGTCAATATGAGCGCAAGTCGACCGAAGATGAAAAACAGGACGTACTGGTAACTCAGACCTCGGCACCTGAACCTAGCCCTGTTCATATTGATGATACCTCGACGGCATATTTCTCCGACCCATTGGAAGATCTCAAGGGAGGCAGGCACATGTCTACCAGTATCGCATATGAGAAATGGCTGAAGAGACGGGCCGCCATTGCTGGAATTAAGGCTCGGTATGAGGGCTTTATGGAGTCTGCTCGCAAAACAATCCTCCGGATTAAAGATATCCCTCCAAGCAAGGATGGCCGTCATATCATTCTTGACCCTACTAGGACAGAGGATTTGATTGATGAGAGGACCGGAAAGCCCTACTGTGGAAATTGGATCCGATCTAGTCGTTATAGCCTCTGGAGTTTCTTTCCCCGACAATTTTTCGCTCAATTTACCAAGCTAGCAAACTTCTACTTCCTTGTGGTGGCCATTTTGCAGATGATTCCTGGCTTGAGTACGACGGGTTCTTTCACTACTCTGGTCCCACTATTGATCTTCGTTAGCATCTCTATGGGAAAGGAAGGGTTTGACGACTGGCGTCGCTATCGCTTGGACAAAGAGGAAAACAACCGCTATGTGTCTGTTTTGCGTCCAGGTGCAGGACTACTGTCCCAAACCTCGTCGAGTGATAGCGTCTCCGTTGCCAGTGACGTCCAGGATTGGACTATGGTGAAGTGGAAAGACATCAAGGTTGGAGACGTTGTCAAGCTGGAGCGTGATCAGCCTGTGCCAGCGGATATGGTCTTGCTTCATGCAGACGGGCCCAACGATATCGCTTATATTGAAACAATGGCTTTGGATGGTGAGACAAACCTCAAAAACAAGCAGCCTTGTCAACCAGTCGCCAAGGTGTGTGCAACTGTAGATGGCATTTGCAGCAATGCCATGCACTTCGCTGTCGAGGATCCCAATTTGGATCTCTATAAATTTGATGGCAATGTTACGGTTGCCGCTGGCGAAAAAATGCCCTTGACGAACAACGAGGTTATCTACCGTGGTAGCATCATGCGTAATACTGAGCAGGCGGTCGGTATGGTTATCTACACTGGTGAGGAGTGCAAAATCCGAATGAACGCGAACAAGAATCCTCGAATCAAGTCACCTGCGCTTCAGGCCCGTGTCAACCGGGTAGTCATGCTGATTGTACTATTGGTGGTCGTGCTGGCGGTTGCCTGCACCGTGGCATACATGTACTGGTCAGACGATGTTGAGCAAAACTCTTGGTACCTGGACAAGGCAAATGTGTCCTATGGTCCAATTTTCACCTCGTTCCTGATCATGTTCAACACCATGATTCCCATCTCACTCTACGTGAGTATGGAAATTGTCAAGGTTGCACAGATGCTGATGCTGAACGCTGATATCGACATGTACGACCCGGAGAGTGATACGCCAATCGAGGCACGGACGTCCACTATCAATGAAGAGTTGGGGCAAGTTAGCTACATATTTTCCGACAAAACCGGCACCTTAACGAATAACTCGATGCGCTTCCGCAAGATGAGTGTCGCTGGCACTGCGTGGTATCACGACTTTGACCTGCTTGAAGAGGAGGCGAGAGAAGGAGGTCGAGAAAAGCTTATCCACAAAAAGCGGAGTTTTAAAGGCAAGAAGTCTATGGCACGTAAATCGAATGTGTCAGAGGCTAGATCGTATCTCGCCAGACCCAGCTCGACTTCAGTTGCCGACAAGGTACGGAAGGCTGGTCGACCAGCGCTCGACTATCGTACAGCTGACATGATCAAATACATTCAACGCAAACCGTACACTGTATTTGCCCGCAAAGCCAAAATGTTCATTCTGGCCATCGCCCTCTGCCACACGTGTATCCCGGAAAGCGATGAACTTGGGAATACTTCCTTTCAAGCGGCATCGCCCGATGAATTGGCTTTAGTCATGGCCGCCCAAGAACTCGGATATCTCGTCACAGACAGGCAGCCAAATACCCTAACAGTCCAGACATACCCCAATGGCCCCGATGGGCCACCCTCTGAAGAGACCTATGAGATCCTAGATGTGATAGAGTTCTCGAGTGCTCGCAAGCGGATGTCGGTCGTGGTGCGAATGCCCGACCAGCGAATTTGCTTGTTTTGTAAGGGCGCGGATAGCATCCTGATGCAGTTGCTCAAACGAGCAGCCCTTGCGCAAGAGAAGGCGGTTGAGATTGAACGACGCGCCAGCAAACGCAAGGCAGCCGAAGCAAGTGAAATTATCAGGCGAAATAGCGAGTATCAGGCTCGGACCAGTGGCGTTCGCACCAGCTTGAGTCGGCCTAGCATGACGCACAGGCGCTCTAGTGTTTCCGGGCGGCATATGTCTACACTCCGGGAAAGTATCGATGTTTGGCTCCGCGACAGGGAGACGGACGGCGGTATTTTAAACAAAAGGGGGAACGATGCCGAGTATTATAGCCCACGACCTTCGGCGCAGATAGGACGGCCGTCTACTACCATGTCGGATTCGGGAAGCTCAGTCAACGATGATGAGGAAGAAGACCTGGTAGAGGAAGCCCTGGTTGTCAACGAGGAAGCTGTTTTTGAGAGATGCTTCCAGCACCTCAATGACTTCGCCACCGAAGGGTTGCGGACTCTGTTATACGGTCACCGTTTCCTTGATGAAGCTTCGTACAACAGTTGGAAGGCAGCCTATCGTGAGGCGTGTACCAGTCTTGTCGATCGACAGGAGAAGATTGAGGAGGTTGGTAAGCAGCTTGAACAGCAGCTTGAGTTAACTGGGGCAACAGCCATCGAAGACAAGTTGCAAAAGGGCGTGCCCGAAGCTATTGATAAGCTGCGTCGAGCCAACATCAAGCTATGGATGTTGACCGGTGATAAGCGCGAGACCGCCATCAATGTTGGACATTCATGCCGTCTAGTAAAGGACTACTCGACCCTGGTTATTCTTGACCAAGAGACTGGCGATGTTGAGCAGTCTATTGTGAAATTCACCTCGGATCTCACCCAAGGAACCGTGGCCCATTCGGTAGTTGTGGTGGACGGGCAAACGTTGGCAATGATTGAGGCAGATGAAACTCTAAAAGCACGCTTCTTCAAGCTTGCCATCTTGGTCGATTCGGTCATTTGCTGCCGTGCAAGTCCTAAACAGAAAGCGTTCCTTGTACATTCGATCCGGAAGCAGGTGAAAGATTCGATCACCCTTGCGATTGGCGATGGTGCCAACGACATCGCCATGATCCAAGAGGCACATGTTGGCATAGGTATTACGGGCAAAGAAGGGCTGCAGGCAGCACGCATTTCGGACTACTCGATTGCCCAATTCCGGTTCTTGTTGAAGTTGCTCCTTGTCCACGGGCGGTGGAACTACCTGCGAGCTTGCAAGTATACGCTGGGAACTTTCTGGAAAGAAATGCTGTTTTACTTGACCCAGGCGCTGTATCAACGGTGGAATGGCTATACAGGTACCAGTCTGTACGAGCCGTGGGGCTTGAGTATGTTTAACACTCTGTTCACCTCCCTGGCCGTGATCTTCCTAGGTATATTCACCAAGGATCTCGCCGCATCTACTCTTTTGGCTGTTCCAGAATTATACACCAAAGGCCAGCAACATGGCGGCTTCAACATCAAGTTATATCTGGGCTGGACATTCATGGCTACGTGCGAGGCGATGATCGTCTACTTCACCATGTTTGGTCTATGGGCCAATGTGATGTTCACCCGCACGGGAAGCGACATCTTTTCGGCCGGTCTTCTCACATACACGGCCTGCGTCATCATTATCAACATCAAGCTACAGGCGTTGGAAGTGCACAACAAGACGTATTTGTCGCTCGCTGTGTTCATCATATCGGTTGGAGGCTGGTTTGTGTGGGACATGATCCTGTCCCGCCAGTACAACTTCGGCTCTGGAGACGGTATCTACCACGTGCCCGGCAACTTCATCTTCCAATCCGGCCACGATCTGGCCTTCTGGGCGGTTTTACTTCTTACGGTGATGGCCGTCATCGTGTTTGAGGTGATGGTCAGTGCATTGCGGGCCAATCTTTTCCCTACGGATGTAGATATCTTTCAAGAGTACGAGCAGGATCTGGAGATCCGTAAGAGATTCGAGGAAGCCGCCGCATCAGAGCTGCAACAAGGCTGGGACCACGGCAGCAAGAAGTCTAGCCTTGAGCTGGCACGCGAAGCGGAAATGGAGGCACGAGAGAAACAGGTACAGGAACTGCTCTCCCGGCCGAGAGTGATGACCAAGACAGGATCTGGTCCGATGGGAATGGAGACGGAGGTGGAATTGGCCGGTTACAACAGCAGCGCTGACCATGTTGCCGACCGTTCGAATCCGATGACAGAAGATGAGGTGATGAACACTCCTCGACGATCCGTTGAGATTCACGAGTTGTTTACGAAGGGCTTCGGGGCGATCCGGAAGGGACAGTTGTAGTGATTCCCTACTGTTTTCCATCATGCCATGTCATTTAATTATTATTTGTTTTCCTTTCTTTTCTGAAAAGCGTTGCTGGCGTTTGGAAGTGGATACCCCATGGGACAGTCACTCATTTCTTTTGGCTTGAACGTTACATCGTGTACATTACTGGCTGGCGAGGAAATATTTCTATGCGCCCTACTGTTGTATAATAGGAAATCGACCCTTGGAGTCTCCATCTCACGATCCTTAGTATGAGCGTAGCGCGCAATAGTCCACCGAGTAGTGTGACGGAGAGAAAGCGCGCACCACCACCTCCAACGGTATCCTAGCAATATCAATTCCACTGGTAGTCGATAGCCCATAGCGTAATGATTAGGAGCAAACAACAACAACATGCACTCGGTACGAGTCACACTGCAACATCCGAACGCCGAGCAAAGAAAAAAAAAAAAAAAAAAAAAAAAAAAAAAAAAAAAAAAAAAAAAAAAAAAAAAAAAAAAAGCGAAGATACAAAACAAAAGCCAAAGGAAGCGAACATGGTCCAAGCGACAGCAACGGCGCGCAAAACAGGCCAGCCACTATTGAAACCAAATGGGTCACGATCTGGCTCGGCAGGATCGTGTCGAATAGCTCTCTTTGACTTCGGTAGTCGGCAACGGCGCAAGGGTAAGTCATTCCGGATATTAACGACCTTACTAGCTAGTAGTACATAAGACTTCAAGAGCTACCAGTAGTAACCTACCTACCTGGTAGCGTGCAGAATGCGCGCGCGCGCGCGAGATCGTGATTCGGACTAAGCCGACACCAATTCTAGGGTAACTTTTCTCCGACCCTCTTCCGGTACATACTACCCACCACCACCACGTACAGTTCTTGCCTCCCCCCTCCCCCCACGGGTACCTACAGATCTACCCTGCAGAGATGAAACAATAGTCGAGTTGTTTAAATGATGGCTAGGATGATTGCCTGGTACGAGGCAGCAAGGATGGTGTGATTTTGTTTTGCTTTTTGCCTGGTTATTTCTTTTTTTTTTTTTTTTTTTTTTTTTTTCCCTTTTTTTTTTTTTTTTTTTTTTTTTTTTTTTCCTTCCCCTTCCTTTGTTGTCTGTAGATGTGTGTTACTTGAGGCAAGTATGGAGGGAGGGGTTCGGTGATGATTGATCGAACAGAACATGCCCGTGACTTATACTAATATATACTAGGGGATTGTCCAGTGTAACTAGCCCCGAGGTTAAGTTTAACTAGTCCTCGTAGTTCTTTTTCCCTCCCCCTTCTCTGATAGGTACAGAACTTGGGTAAGTCGTAGTCTGCAATCGGTGCTGGAGGCTGTTTAGTTTCGGTTTCCCCCGTTAAGGAAAGAAACCCCTATTTTAGTTAGGCTGGGATCCAGACCGGTCTTAGTCAGGAACGCATTCCTGTGGCTGAGCTGCCGACGGCCAATCGGCGCGTGTGAAACCGGTGCACGGATCATCGTCTTTGTGGGGGTGTAGGTTTTTTTCAACCAGGTTAGGTTGGAGGCTACGCTTCGCTTGTGTCCGCGGTTCCTGTTCCTGTTCCTAGGAGGTAGTATGTACGATGTACGGAGTACTATGTATGTGTATACATGTTCAGTTAGTTCTTGGAGGCTGGAATCGAGGTTAGGCGGTGGCGAGTTGGTGGTAATTGCGGCATTCCTTGCATATGTACGTTAGATGTGTAGGCAGGTGTAGGTGTATGTGTATGTATGTCGGTATAAGTCAGGTACCTCACACATATACAAGTACATGGAGGTGGTTACACTGGCGGATATGAGATGGCTTGTGTTGGTACTACACCCTGTAGGTAATTCCTCCTGCGACGGGACTGCGACTGTTACTACAGGTCCCTCGGTTGCACCTTTCCACAGGTGGGTAAACGTGAGCGTTGTTGGAATTCATTGGAGGCTTCTAGTCAGGTACACGAGTTTGTTCGTCTCCACCCCTGGCGCTGTCATGTCCAACCACCCAATCAGTCGTCGTTGAAATGCGAGGGGAGGGCGGGTACCTGGATCGAATCATGGAATGCGCTGCTCAACCGGCACGGGCGGAACCTGTGGTTCAACACTCGGGGGAGGCGAACACTGAAGTGCGAAAGCGAAAAAAAAAAAGGAAAAAACGGAACAGGAAAAGGAAGATCTTAAGAAAATCACATATTAATAGAAGTGTCCCACGACCACCCTTGCCGAAAAGGGTAGGTCGGCCATTGGCACTGGTCAAGTCTGCGTACCGGCCGGACAACTCTGTGGAACTCCTTAGTATTGAGAAGGGGTGGGAAAGAACACAATGGGACTGAACGACGGAGTACTTTTCCCACCACCCTTTTTTTTTTTTTTCTAGCCCTCACGAACGGACAAATCGACTTGAGGCAGGAAATGGTTCGGCTCTACAGTGGCAGGGTCGTCTTGGCCATGGCTCATAGGGCAAACTCTTGTAAATCTGTAACAGTAGTATCGTCATAACTACCGTTCACTCGGCAAAAGTGTAGATTGGATTGGTGTTGGTGTGGTTTTTTGGTGTGGTTGCTCCACTATCTTGGTTTCCTGAAACCCTTTTCTTGCTTCGCGGATCGCTTCAAGGATGGACCGGTCCAGGTCGTTGACCGTCCCGAATCAACCACGAAAGTATTATTAACGTGTTCCATTCTTTCTTATTGGGTTCTCTCGGTCCGATGTTTCAACGCTGCTGTGCATTGGAACAGGATTCAGGGACTAGGGTAGGGTTAATGGTGGTGGTGGTTCAGGGTCTTTGAACGTGGAAGCCGTTATACGTAACGGTCAAATTCGCTGAGACCTTTTGGGACATGCGCCGGAGACCTGTCCGAGTTCTACTAAAAGCACTAGATGCTGGATTGGCGTGTAGACCGCCGCATCGATATGCAGTTACTATCTTTGGACACGTTAGTCTCTAGTCGAAAGGTAAACAATCCGATCTTGCACAAATCCGTGAGGCAGGTCGGCTCCTGCACCAGAATGATTTCTGACAGAGACCTTACAGAGACGAGTCCAGTATCTCTGTCCAGGTGCGTCCCAGCCCATCATTGGAGGACGGCATCTCAACAGCAGCATTGGGCAGCAGCATCCGACGCAGGGGCCGAAAAACAGGGTGGTGGTGCTGGGTTTGTTGTTTTCTTTCCTTTTTTTTTTTTTTTTTTTCTG
>NW_022476185.1:0-23433 GCF_009193645.1 Aspergillus pseudonomiae
ACCCTAATGTTGACCCTAATGTTGACCCTAATGTTGACCCTAATGTTGACCCTAATGTTGACCCTAATGTTGACCCTAATGTTGACCCTAATAATGTTTGACCCTAATGTTAACTAGAATATAATCCAGTGCCGTGCTATGATCCTAGGCTATTTTATAATATCCCGCGCGTATATTATACTTGTTATATACGGGGAATATATAGTCTACTCGTCCACGATAATCTCTATTTACTAGTCCTTATCTATATTATACTTGAGAGATACCTCGATAGCTTTCTCTATTTATATATTACTCAAAAATACGCTACTAAACTATATTTATTATTAACTAATTCTAATCGTAATCTCGTGATACGTCTAGATATTAATAATATACTATAACTATATTTTAGTCTCGCGTTTTAATATCTCGCGGAACTATTTAAATTTCTACTCGCGCTGTATACTAGGATTGGGACTTTAAATATATAATAATATAAATATCGGTAGTAGTTTAAATAATAATATAAATAAGGAAATAGTTAATTCTAATAAAGGTTTAAATAATTTATTAATTAAGTAATAGTACTATATCTCTAATTACTATATAAATAGTAATATTAATTATAAATACTATATAATTAACTCACTAATTTCCCGTAGTATATATTAATTAATAATCTTAATATTATTATTAACGTAAAACTCTTTATAATATATAAATATTAATATTATTATTCTATTCTTGATAAATATATTCTATTATTAATTAGTTTCTATATTAATATACTATAAGTTTAATAATTTTAAGATTTAGCTAGGCTATCTATTTATAATATATATTAATATAGCTAATTTCTTTTTAAATTAGGTTATTCACTGTAAATACTGTATTATTAATTATAGTTAAAATTAAATAGACTAATATTAATAGATAAAATATATCTATATATTAAGCTTAGCCTATATCTACTCTATTATCTATTATATATCTTTTATTAACTATATTATATATTAATTGCGTAAAAAGTTCTATTTTACAGTACCTTGTATAGGATTATTATATAATATATATTATAGAATAGCGGATATCTTTTTAAATATTAACTTTTAATATAATATCTGCTAAGTAATTCTAGTTAATCTATATATAAATTCCTGGAAATCGCCTATAGTAAACTGTATATATTTATATAATAATTAATCTAGATATATTTATGTTATATATCTAGGAATTATAATATTATAATAAATATATAATTTATATATCTACTAATTCTATAATATCTCTATTAAAATATAGATACTGCGGATTATTAACTGGTTAACTATTTATATTATTTACTTTTAGAATATCTTACGAAATAGAGGCTAGCTTTACAGGATCTAAAATATAAAATTTTTATATTGTATAGGCGATATTAATAAAAATAATAAAGGTTTATCTTTTACTCTATTACTATATCTAGAATTAGTCTCGAAATTATCTATAATTATAGCGTTATATAATATTTATATAGTATAATTCTATAACTGCTACTATATCTCGATAATAGCTATTATATTAGAATTTAATTATAATATCTTCTAAACAATTATATATTAGATAATCTTAATTATCTAGGATAAAATCGATAAATAGCTCTCGAAATCCCGCTATTTAAATTTCCTTTAATCTAATATAGCTATAGTATATATTAGTATACTTTTATATTCCTGGGTATAGTATATCTAGTTTATTAGCTTAATATAAAATTTTAAATATATTTATTTTATATCACTTATTTTTTACTGCGATAGCTTAGGCTTATTTTCTTTAAAATTTTTCCAGTAATTTCCCGCTGTAGGGGAATAGGCGGTGGCTATTTACTATAGTTGCTACTATTTCTTTTACTACTGCAGTATTATTCTATATAGCGGGTACTTCTTGGGATACGGGACCTATATATGGGCGATAAATATTAATATCTGCTACTATAACTATATATATTTGACTACGCTATCTATATCTATATATACTAGTAATAGATAGTATAGTGTTTAGCTCTTCTTAAACTATACCACTTTAATCTAAATGGTCTAGCCAGTATACTATACTGTCCACTAGCTTTTACGTACTATATTTTCTATAACTATTTATATACGCTACACGCCCTGTTTTATGGGATTATTTGCGTTGGGTATTAGGGTGGCTACTATAGCGCGTAATGTATTAAAATTACTGGGAATAGTAAATTTCTATAAATACCGGGTCCATCTAGTTACCTGTAATTATAAATTAATATTATAGATTTTCCTAGTCTCGCTGGTATTAATCTGGATTTTTATTATTTTCTACGCTGCGGTAATTTACTGAATTATCTAGTTAATCTACTTTATATAGACAGGAATATACAGTTTTTCTTTACAGCCTCTGCGTATATAGATATAATAGGATCTTTTATGAAATAGAAATATCTATTAATATATTATAATTATATATAACCGCTGTAGCTCAGTGTCCTATTATATCTATTTTATATAGATTACTCGTCTATCCTATGTATAGTGGGACCATTTATAGACTATCTACTAGTAGGTACGTATACTATATAAGCTACGTTTAATATATTAATATTGGGAATAATTATAGTAGTATAATAATTTATTAAAATAGATAGGTAATCCGGACTATAGTTAATTGATTTAGTAGGGAATCTTAATATTCTTTATATATTAGACGATATTCTTCTATTATTAAATAGTTTCCTGGATCTGGATGATTTCCGCGTATTTTTTACCATGAATACTGCTTTTTAAATATTATATAATCTTATTTAGTTATATACTATATTAATATGTTTTATAAATAATTATAAGTAATTTATCAAGTTTCTGAAATATTGGGTATTCTATAGCTAGTATTGATATAGGCTTTGGATAGGGAATAGATAATATGAAATAAAATAGAATACTAATGAATTTAAAGGCTAGTAATATAATATATATAGTTTAATGTTAGATTTTATTACTCTTAACTTAATACGGAATAAATACAGTTAACTAGTTATTTTAAAATATGGAATATAAAACAATAGATGCAACGATAGATATTATATTAGATAATTAATAATTTGGGGTTTTCTAAATTAACTGGTAAATGGAAACTATTAAATATATAATTTCTTTATTAAATAAATCGAATCTAGAAATAAAAATAGATATAAATATATATATATTCTGCGAGAATTACTGGATATAATTCTTGGTAAATAGTTAATGAAAATTTACTACCGGTCGGGGCTTATCCTAATAAACTTTGGATGGAATATTATAGCCAACTTGGAATCCGCATTACTATCTTAAATTAATAAATTAAGTTTTTCAAAATTATACGGTAATAATAACTATAGTTATAAATAATTTAGTAAATTTTGGACTAGATTGGATACTAAATAGTTATTGATACCTATGTTAATTGTTTCGCTGATATTTATGTAAATCCTAAATATGATGGCTTATCAGCGCCCGCCTATCGTGATATATACAACAATATCCTAACCACTAGTGGACTAGAAATAAAAATAGATATAAGTGTGTATATGTTCTGCGGGAATTGCTGGATATGATTCTTGGTAGATAGTTAACGGGAATCTACTGCTGGTTGGGGCTTATCCTAATAAACCCTGGATGGGATATTATGGCTAACTTGGAATCCGTATTACTATTTTAAATCGATAAATTGAGTTCTTTAAAATTATATGGTGATAATAACCACAGTTATAAATAATTTAGTAAATTTTGGACTGGATTAAATACTAAATGGTTATTGATATTTATATTAATTGTTTTGCTGATATTTATATAAATTTTAAATATAATAGCTTATCAGCGCCCGTTTATCGTGATATATATAATAATATCTTAACTACTAGTAGACTAGTATCTATACTAAGTTAGATATATCTATTCTTTTAATATTATATTTTATATCTTATATATATCTACTATTATATACCCGGTATATATATATATTTTTTAATTTATTGGGAATCTCACTGCCGCTGCTTAATCTCGATATATATCTACTGTAATTAGTAAAATAACGTAAATAATTGACTATGCTAGCCCTTAATCCTGGCTATAGTTTATCTAAAAAACTGTTTCACCTGCGGTAAATCTTGCCAGTCGATTCTAAATCCTTGCAACTGGTGCGCCCATAATCGCTATATCTAGGATATCTATAGCCTATATAATATTGCTACTACTATTAAAATTATTATATTGTAATATTTGCAGTTTATCTAATCTCGTATTTTCGATCAAAGATATATATTCTATGGTATTCTATACCCTTAGTATACGTTGTACAGGGGATACTAGATCTTTAGAAATCGTATAAATAATATCTAGTCCCGCGTTGCCTGGCTCGCTAGACCGCGACACGAATATAAATTGTGCTTGTTCCAGTTATGGTCTTATATCGTGTAAATATAATATATCCGCCGCTATTAGAGGGTATTCTACTCTATTAGCTCCTTGTCTAGTCACTGCTCGCTATTCTATATCTACTACTGGATATTGGGCGCTGTTTACCATTAAATCTATACCTATTGCCACTGCCGTTCCGCAATAGGGATTAATAGGATCGAGGATATAATTAATTTATTGCTAAGAAAATTATTCTTGGTATAATTAGAATAGCTGGAATGGTTTATATAATCTATACGGTTGGAATAAGTTAAATAAGCTAAATGAGCTGAATAGCCTATATGGTTGGAATGGCCTGTACGGTTGGAATAATTAGAATCTTCTGGATGAGTTAAATACTTTGTATAATTGGAATAACTAGAACTAGATAAAATCTACTAATCGGGATCGTATCTATTATACTATATCTTCTCTATATTCTTGTCTTGATAATATCATCGCTTGTATCTATTTACTATACTATCTAAATACCGATTTAATATATATTATCGGTATCCTACTTCTAGAACTATCTTTATATAATCCTTTACCACCTTGTCTTTTTTTATTTATCTACCCAGTTAAATAATAATTGTCTCGTTGGTCTATCTATCTTGTCTAGCGTACCCGCTTTTTTATATATAATTTAATAATATTCGGGGTATCTTAATATAAATAATATATTAAATATCGGGAATATCGACTTCTATACCTAATGCACTCGTGGCGGTGATTATCTATATCTGACCCTATATAAATTGCTGTAAAATTAATAGCTTATTAATCTATTAACTATAATACGTCTTATATTCTAATTTCTGCGCTAGTTCAATAACCTGCTAAATTATATTTATATAAATAATTATCTTATCCAATCCCGCCTATTATATTTGCTGCTGGATAAATACCAGTACAGGCTTGCTGATAAATTATATTAACCCACCGGCTGCACGCCACATGCGGTATACCACGTTGGGATGGTTAATCTAATCCTATAATATATGTACCTAATCTATCTAATACTCTATCCGCTGGAATAATATTCCCTTTAGTATAGGGGATAATATAGCTGTTAGCAATACTATCTATATTTATATATAGTTTAACCGTTTTAGTTACTGTAATTTAAACTAGAAATCCCGTTAATTATTTAATATTATATAGCACTCGTTAATAATAATCTAATCTAATCGCCGTGTCTACTGCAGCTAATTAATAAATATATAGAAATCCTTTATTACTGTAGATTCCAGGGTTACCAGTACAATTATAATCTCGTTCGAGGGCCGATAGTTCTTCCATAATATATATAAAATACCTAACGTCTGGTACCATCATATTATATTCCTATATAATAATATTAATGGTATAATCACAATCGTTGTCTCGCTGGGCTCCGCAAACACTAGTAATATAAATAGTATACTTTTCCCCCTATCGGTCCGTATTACCGCTACTATAGGGCTTTTACTATCCTAGATTACCTATAATACCACCGCCTATATCCCGTGGAACTATATAATAACCTAACCTATTATCTACTGCAATACCAATATTATATCTATTATATTTAATCAATACCACCGCATAATCTAGCTCTTATTTATTTCCTTTTCCTATAGTACCCGTTTGCACTTATAGGAATTGGGACTAATCTTAATATTACTATTAATTAACGTAAATCTTAAAAACCAATACTAGTCTATACTAGACAGCTAGAATATACACTAGCGGTACACCGTGATTTCTATCTATTCTATAATCCCCTATCTATATATTATCCCCGCGACGTGCAACGAATACACTGTCTGTAAGTCTATAATATATTTTATCTATTGCGCCTCGTCTATCTACTTCTTGGTATCTATATTTAACGTCGCTAAGGCCGTCTCCCGCTTCTCGCGTATATCGTTAGTAAACTAACTACTCGGCTGTATTTATCGCTAGCTAATTTTAATAGTGATATCGCGATATACTTAGATACTAATTAAATAATATAACTATATCTTAGTCTCGCGCTTTAATATCTCCCGCAGTCGATTAGATATCTATATCTACTATATACCGGGATCGGGATCTTATATAGATAACAATATAGACCCTAATGTAAATTAGTATATTAACCTTAATATAAATCTTAATAGAGAATCAGGAAATAGCTACGTAGTCTAGTAATATTATATCTCTAGCTACTAGACAAACGGTAATATTAACTATAAATACTATATAATAAGCTTCCTTACCTTCCACGGTATATATCAATAGATAAGCTTAACATCGTTACTCGTGTAAAACTCTTTATAATATACTAATACTAATATAATTATTCTATCCTTAATAAATATATTTCGCTGTTAATTAATTTTAATATTAATATATTATAAACTAAGTAGTTTAAAAGCTCGATTTAATTAACTCTTAACTACGTAGATTAATATAGTTAATTTTTTCTTAAATTAAGCTACCCGCTATAAATATTATATTATTAACTTAAACTAGAACTATATAGACTAGCGACGGTAAATAAAAATCTTTTATATATCTAACTTAACCTATACTCGCTCCAGTAGCTATATAAATCTATCTATTAATTATCGCGTCCAGGAGTCCTTTAAAAAGCTCTATCTTACGGTACCCTGGGTGGGATTATTATATAATATATACCATGGAATAGTAGAGATCTAACTAAATAGCAACTTCTAATTTAAAATCTACCGCGTAGCTACAGTTATCCTATAAATAAAACCCTAGAAATTACTTATAGTAAACTAAATATACTTATATAGTAATTAATTAAGCTATATCTATATTATATAACTAAAAGTAGTAATATTATAATAAATTTTAAACCTATATATCTACCAGTTCTACAATATCTCTATAAAGGTATATATTCCGCGGACTATCAACTAGTTAATTATATATATTATCTACTTCTAGAATATCTTCTACAATAGATTTTAACTCCACGGGATCTATAACAGGGGATCCTAGCTACGTATAGAGAATATAGGGGATAATATAGATCCTAATTATATAGGCTTCTCGTCGTCGCTGCTATACACAGAATTAATATTAGTAATAATACTTTATAATATTTATTTAGCGTACTTTTATAGCTACTACCACGTCTCGATAATCTATAATATATTAGAATTTAATTATAATATCTACTAAATAACCATAAACTGCGCTATCTTAATTACGCGTGATAAGATTAAGGGATAGCTCTCAAAATCGCACTAGCTAAATTCCCCATATTTTAATACTACTATCGCGTAAATTAGCACACTTTTATACTTTTATATATAATATATCTAGTTTAGTAACTCGATATAAAATACCAAACATATCTATTTAAGTTCGCTTATCTACTACCGCTGTATAGAGTTCTCTAGGTTCTTTAAATATTTATTTACCCTCTTATCGACGGGTAAATAGTAAACAATTAGATCTACTATAGTCTATTATAGTTATCGCTATTTCTTTTGCTACTAGAAAATTATTTTATACATAGAACGCTTTTTCTCTAAGTATATCTATATATATATAATAAATACCACAATCTGCTACTATAGCTATATATATTTAACTATATTATCCATATTTATATACGCCTGCAACGGACGATATAGGATCTATCCCTTTTTAAAATAAATAGTCTTTGCGTGGATTGCTTGATCTATATATTAGATAATTTATTAACTCTTCTATACTATATCTTTAATTATCTTTTAAATCTATTATATCTACTGCTCCACGGAATTATCGCTATTAAATAATAGCGTCTTTACCAGCGTTTATAGTATAGTAAAATTATCTAGTATAATAAAATTCTATAGATACTATATTTACTAGATAACTCGCAGCTATAGATTAATATTATAAATATTCTCTTTGCTACTAAATAAAATCTAGATCTACGTCTCGTTTATTATCTATTATACCGCCACGATAACTTTATTAACCTATTTAGTAGAAACGGGGATATACAACTCTATCTCGTCTCTATAGATATAGATATAATAGAATCTAGTATAGAATAGGAAGATCTGCTAGCAGTATACTATAATATATAATTATTATATCTCTATCTTCTACTATATCCGCTTTACCAAGGTAATCTATCCGCGTGATCTTTACTGTGTCTAGCTATAAACTATCTACTAGTGGTTGCGTATACTATATATACTATATCTAATATATTAATATTAAAAAAAATCCCACTAATATAACAGTTTATTAGGGTATATAGATAAGCTAGGCTATGTTTAGTTAATCTAGTAAAAAACTATAATTTTTTTAAAGTCTATAGCTATACCCTTCTACTGCTAGATAATCTTCTAGATCTAGACTATCTTACAGTGGGACTTTTTATATATATTATCTTTTAAATAGTGGATAATCTCGCGGAATTATATTTTATATTAATAGATTTTATAAATAATTATAGATAACCTATCAAGCTACTAGAAGATAGAATATTCTATAGTTAAAGAAATCCACGGGATAATTATAAAATAGAGTGAATTTATAATAAAAAATATTAAAATAAATAGATTAAATTTATAGTAATAATAATATTTATCTCTAAGTATATATATATATATATATATACAGCTAACACCGCAGCTGGAGGGGATCTCTAGGTAATTAGGGAATTTTATTAATCTATAGCTACCTTAACTAAATCTATTACACCGCGAACTGATTAACTTTAATCTATTTTAATAACCGTAAACTATTGAGTTTCCAGCTCTAGAGTAAGCTAGAGCTAGTTTATATCCTATATCCTAACCAGTGTATATTTTACGCGATTCTACCCAGTGGGAGTGGTCACAGTCTTCGATTAAAGTATAAAAACCTAGATATCGCCGGGGGGGAAAATCCTAATCGATTATCGATTTTCTATAGGGCGGGAAGCCCCCACTATCAGAACACCTATCTTAGAGTTCTTACCCCTTCTGGGTTAGAAAAAGTATTTCTATTTTATAAAAATATTAAAATAAAATAATCAATTTCAAAATTTAATTATTAGAAAATTAAATTATTTAAAATTAAAAAATAAATAAATAATATCAACTACTAGTTAAAATTATTAAATTTAATAAAAAAATATATCTAATATTTTATATTTTATTATTAAAATCTATATTAAAAAATACTAAAATTACTAAAAATATTAAACTTAATAAAAAAAAAATAAAATATAAAATTAAAAAAATACTAAATTATAAACGAGTTAATAGAAAACTATATTACCTAGTAAAGTAAAAACATTATAATATTTAAAAAATTTATAAAAATTTATTAAAAATTTAATAGACTACTACCAGCTAATTCAATAGTATTATAAATAGAAAAATTAAAATTTACCTAAAAAAAAAGATTATCTATTAACTAAATTAAACTAAAATTTAATCTAAAAATCGCAGTTAATTATATATCACTATTTAAAAATATATTAATTCTAAAATAAAAAACCGCAATTTCTTAATAACGTAACTTTTTCTATATTTTATACTCTTTTTACTTTTAATATTTAAATTTTTTAAATTTCTCGATTTTTTTAATATTATATATAATAAAATTATCCGTATATTTTTATAATAACCGTTTTTATTTTTATAAATAAAAAAATTTTATTAAAATAATTTTTTTTTTCTTTTCAATAGTATTCTAGACTTTCACGAGTCGTTTTTATTTAATATTAAAAAAAAAAACTTAAATATTTTATAAAAAATACTATTTACTTTTACATACTCGCTATAATAATTAAAATTTTTAAATTTAATATAAAAATAATAGAGATAAATATAATATTTACAAAGAAATATTGCTTAAAAATCCTTATTTTTAATTCGCTAGTAAAGTTTACATTTATAAATAAAACTAAAAAATATAGTCAAAATATAGATAAAAAAAATTTAAAAATAAATATCTTTTACCTAGATAAAACTATAACTTTATATTTTTAAGGATAAAAGCTTAAAAAAAAAGGATAATATTATAAATCCTTATCTAATATATTATATCAAAGATAGATATACAAAGTAAAATAATAATAGAATAATAATAATCAATTTTTAAACGAAAAATACTTAACAAATTATTTATTTAATAATTATTCGAAAAAAACTACTAATACCGATACTAATTACTATAATAAATTATATATATTATAATAATAACACGACTAAATATATTAATAACACAATAAGCTTATAATATTAACTAAATATATTATATTATTAATATAAAAAGTTATAGTAATAATATTATAAAAAAAAATATATAAAAATACTTATTTTATATATTTAATTTAATTCTTTATAATAAATTTTTTAATTATTACTATAGAATTACCTTTAATAGTATAATTAATTTTAATTTATTTATATTCTTTTAACTATTAGGTATATTTACTTGATAGGTCTAATTCTTTAAATTTAAATCTAGTATCGATAATAGTTTAGTATTAACTATATTCCTATAATAATAATAATCTAGTATTAATAGTAATCGAATATTAACTACATCTCTATAATAATAATAGTTTAGTATTAATAGTAGTCTAATATCGACAGAAATCTCGCAGTAACTCCTATCTTCCTAAGACTACAACCCAATAATAACAGAAGTCGAAGGTCGACTTTTAGATTAATAACCCTCGAAACGTGATCCGCTAACTGGTCTTAGACTTGATGACAAAGCCCCAGGTGTAACAGATAATCTAGTATTAATAGTAGTTTAGTGTTAACTGTATTTCTATAACGACGGTAGTCTAGTATTGATAGTAGTCCTAGAATGATTTTTGTTTTACCAAGGCCGCAATCCTATGACGATAGAAGTCGAGGATTGACTTTAGATTAGTAACCCTCGGAACGTGATCTGCTAACTGGTTTTAGACTTGACGATGAAGCCCTGGGCGTAACAGTTCTATACTATTTCTTATAAATAAATAAATATAAAAATAATTTTATTAACTTTATTAATAAAATTTCTTTTGTTCGCATAAATATATATATTTATTTATATTAAAAATATCTATAATTTAAAGTAAATTTTATTAAAAGATTTAATTTTTAATAATTTTACTTTTCTAATTATATCTTTAAATACCGCTGCTCTAACTTAACTATTAAATTAAATAATATAATTTTTATATTTTTTTTAAATCTTTTTAGCTTCTCTAAACTTTGTTTTAAAGTTTTTAATTTTTTAATTCTTTTCTTTAGTATTATTAATTAATTAAATAATTATATTTTTTATTTACTTTAGCTATTCTTTTATAGATTTTTTATTTTTAAAATTAATTTCTATTAATAAAGTATTTTTAACTAAAGTCTTTTTACTACTGGATAATTAAGAAGATATATTATTAATTTTAAATCTAAATATAGCTTAACTTATATAGACTGGTAATTAATATATTATATCTAAAGCTTCGTCGTTAAGTCTAAGACTAGTTAATAGACTATATTTTAGAGATTATTAATCTAAAGTCGATTCTTGACTTCTATCGTTATAAAAATATAATTATTACTAGACTACTATCGATACTAGACTACCGTTATTATAGAAATATAGTTAATACTAGACTACTATTAATATTAGATTATTATTATTATAGAGATATAGTTAATATTAGATTACTATCAATATTAGATTACTGTTATTATAGAGATATAGTTAATATTAAATTATTATTAATATTAAACTTAAGTTTGAAGAGCTAGGCCTATTAAATACATATATTTAATAGTTAGAAAAGTATAAATAATTTAAAATTAATTATATTATTAAAAATAACTCTATAATAATAATTTAAAATTAATTATAAAGAACTAAACTAAGTATATAAAATAAGTATTTTTATATATCTTTATATATCTATTTCTATCGTGACTCTTTTAAAAGTAAAAGGTAAAATATATTTAATTATAGTATATAATATTATATATCTGTAGTATATTCTCTCTAGAATAGATACTAGAGTAGATAATATATAATAGAGCTTTTATTAGTATTCGTGGCCCTTTTTAAATAACTATTAAATAAACAATTTATTAAGTACCTTTCGCTTAGGAATTAGTTATTGTTATCCTATTATTATTCTATCTTGTGTATCCACCTTTAATAAAGTGCGCTAGATAAGGGTCTGTAATAGTAATTTTTAAAAAAGAAAATATCTTTTTAAAGTACTAAATAATTAATTTTATTAAATATTTTATAAATAATAGTTTTTATATCTCGCTTCAAAAAAAAATGAAAAATATCTTTTATATTATCTAAATAATATAATTTAGTATAGAAGTATATAAATATTAAAGAGATTATTTAATAAATAAGAAAATATGAATTTTAGAAAAAAGAGCTATTTAATAGTTTTAAATAATTATTTATTTAAAATCTCTATCAATATATAAATCTTAGTAATTTATTATTAATATAAAATAAGATAATATTATACTTTTCTATATTAAAGTTTAAAATATATTAAAAATATCTAGTTTTAGGTTCGCTTAGATAAATAGAAATATTTTATTTTTTTTAATATATTTTAGCCAATCTTTAAATACTTTAGTAATATTTAAAATTAAGATATTTTAAATAATATAGAGTACGGGAAATCTTAATTAATAGAAGAGATTGATCTTTGAATAGTTATTAAAATATATAAATATTGGAGAACTAGGAATTTTTATTAACTTACTTATTAAGAAAACACTTTTAAGTAGTTAAAAATAAGATATTAATTTTAATATTCTTAACTTTAAAAGTTTACTATTTATTTAATCCAAAGCTTTTATAATTTAAAAGAAAGAAATTATTTAAGTTATAATTTATATTTACTTTTGAAACTTTTTTTAATTTCTAGAGATCTTTATATACTTTGTTTAATATATTTTTATATAAATGTGTTAAATTAGAATAGTCTTAAAAAAATTTAAATTTTTTATATTCTAATTTAATAAATTTTAATCTTTAGAAAAAAGGATTTTCTATCACCGATTTAATATTTAATATTAATATAGATTATCGTGCTCCCGGCTTTTAATAATTAGTTAAATAGATATTAATTTAGCGGGCGAATTTTAATTTAATAAATAAATTCTTATTCCCGACTTTAATAATATAATCATTATTTAAGAAATATAGAAGAGTAATATTTTTATCGCAAAATTAAAAGATAATTTATTATTTATATTAAATAAAGAATAAGAGCATTTAAACGCGAGTTAAAATAATAAAATAATAAAATTTATTAGAAATAGTAAGGAGTTATATAATTTAAATAACTATATTTTAATATATTAATAGAAATAAAGATAATTTCTTTTATTTAAAGTTAATATAATTATTTCCCCGTTAACTAAGTTAAAGATATAATCAAAATCTAGTTTTAATAAATTATTAATAGCGAAAAGTTGTGACGCTATATATATATATTCTTTTAGATTTTTTTAATTAATATACTTATTAACCTCTACAATCGTTACGCAGCCTTTTCCCTTTATTAATTTAAATATAAATTTCCATAGTACTCTTTAATCTATATTAATTTAAATATTATTAACCTTGTAATTTAGTTAGTATTGTATTTAAAATATTTCAATTTATAATATTCAGTTTAGAAAAAACCCTAACCTACTTCACCAATCCACAGCCGCCATCGGCTCCACTTCATTCCATCCTTCTATGAATGCTCACCCCCTTGTGGACTAGAAATCAAGAATCAGTCTCTGTTAATAGATTATTTACTATTGTTTCGCCTACGTATCCTTATCTAGTCGACAGGTCTTCTACCCTGACTAGTAGATAATCTTGACATTTACATCGATTTCTATTCTATTAAGATCGCAACCTAATAATAATGGAAGTTGGAGAATAACTTTAGATTAATAACCCTCAGAACATAGTCTACTAACTGGTCTCAGACTTGACAACAAAGCCCCGGGCGTAACACAGGTAACGAGGCAGCCGACTAAGCAGCGAAAGAGGAGAGCCGTACCATAGTATCTGATCCTACGATAGACGTGGTTAGATTTGAAGGCTAAACTCGGGCCCCACTCCTTCAAAAGAAGAGATCGTTCCAAACATATTTTTAGACTCTCCATAATAATGCAGACGATAAATCCCACGCTTTAGAGCGTTGCCCCAGCCTGACAGGTAATATGAGTCCTCGATATGCCAGGTTAAGGTCACTTGACTCGTACCCAACAGTACGTTTGTTTGCTTCCATTCAAAGACCAGGTTCCAGTCCTTGTCAGTACGCACTACTTCCCAAATACCGTCAATATTCATCTCCACTGCTGCATAGGTTTTTTCTAAGCGCAGGTCATTACGTGGATTAGCCCCAACAAAGGTGGCTGAAACGTAATCTCCTACCATGTAGAAGTATGGTGTCGAAGAAGATAAGACATCCCCAAACGAATGACCCAAAGGGGGGCTGTCGAAGGCGACACCAGGGACGAATGCGAGAGAGTAATTCGTGGTAACTGGAGGTCTGGGGCCTTCGGGAAGTTTGGGCAATTGTGCCACCGCATTTGGGACTCCCAGATACGACAGGTATGCCAGACTAAGGTTCACATATGCCGCTAGCTGGTTGGGTCCGTAAAGAGTTGATGCGCCTTCATAACGCTGCACGGTATATTCCTCCTCTGTGGTAACATAGTGTGCGTATGAGTCTGCTGGAGATGCCAGAACAACGATAGGATCGGAGATGGATAGAACACTTTGGGCCGCGCCCGCAATGGTGGCTTTCCATCGACGTCCAGACATAGTAGTGATCTCACTTGGAGAAACTATGACGAGAAGCTGGCCCAGGCGAAGGGCTTGAACATCGACGATATCAGGAGCCCATGCATATGGATTGTTCATTGCTCCAAGATCAAACAAGATCTGCTTTGGAGATTGACACTTGATTTGTTCAGGCCCAGGTTGGTGAAGACCACCCCGCACTAGCCGCCAAAAGGGATTGGGAGACGCATTACTCTGAGTAAAATCAAAGGCCCCCGGTCCATCACTGGTTCCTCCTCCAAATGAACTGCCCAGGGCCGCGTAGCAAGTCGATAGAAGACGACCGTTGAACGGAGAAATGAATTCGTAGCCCGACATGTTCTGGTACGTATGGTAAGACGCCACGGCTGATTCTCCGGCGAGTAGTACTCCTGAGCCGGAGGATATTTGCCCATATAGCTGAAAGGCAGCGTTGTACTGGCGACGGCCTATCTCAAATGCACTTTTGGCCCCGTTATCACCTTCGTTGAAGTAAGGGCCACGCGCTTGACAAAGCTCGGTCCGGCCATTGCACGTGCTGGTTTTGAAGTCACACGGCAATCCCGTATCTTCACAAAACGGACCCAGCACATTGGGACTCATGTCTCCAACGCTTGATTGTGAAAACCCAGCGACAAAATTGTCGGCGAATCGAGCATCGTTGGTAGCACCTCTCTCAAAGAGATAGGCTGCAACGCCTTTGTTGTCTCCTGTAACAAGTGTATTGTTGTTGTAGAGAGAGGTGCCATGCACAGAGAAAAAGGACAATACACCAGTGGTTTTACCATCCGAGAGGCGATCGAACGTTAGGAGTGTCATTGTTGTATCCGTATCAGAACTGTACTGAGCGCGTTCAGCCGCCGGGTTCGCCAGGTAAGAATATGGGCTGCGGTTGATGTTTGCATCCTCAAGATCGATAGTACCGACGCTGATCGTGCTGGGGGCAAGACTGTCATATGCTCTTTGAATTGAAAGAAGAGCCCCATCAACAATTGCGGTGTAAGTCTGTTTATCAAAACCAAGTGTCGCTATCTGAGGAAGCAAATAGTTCATCCATCCCCCGGGCCCTGAGTGTTGGTGTGTGCCACCCACTGCGACACTGTGTTCTCTAAAATTCCCATATTTCCCTCCAAGGGTTTGAAGGCCTTGAAGAATGCCATATCGAACTGCAGTATCACCCGATTGAGTATCGAGTACAACGTAAATGAAAGAGTTGGTGATATTGGCAGGATCAGCAAAGACAAATGACCGAGCGTAAGTTCTCTGGCGGAGACCAGTTCCTGTCTGGTTCATCTGCCCGTAACCTGCAAAAGGGATCTGAACCACAGCACTGATTGTCGCAGCTCATTAGTAATGACCGAGCGTAAGGTAGCGTAAATTCCTCACCCAGTGATATCGGCCTTTCCTACACCGACAAGGAACGTGCTTCCATGCTTGGTGGCTCGCTTCTCATCACTCCCCGTTCCGTCGGTCGGATGACTCAAAGACCCAACGCTCCACCAAACAACTATCATTATCAAAACTGGTAAAAAACCCTCGGGTTTCATGCTTCGAAGTAATAGGCATGCCATCACTCAGAGTGGATGGGGGAATGAGCTTGAAACGGGTCAATAACACTGTCGATGTGGCACTATTTATACTTCAGTTGCTGGATCTCACTCCTGAAAGTTGAACCCACTAATCTCATTGAGAATTAGCTTTATCAATCTTAGTACCGTTGGTAGAATCGTCTTGTGATGTCAACACAGACCTTGTCATATGCCAGATATCAATGACGATGAAAGTGGAGCAACACTTGCAGGATCGCCTTGTTGCTTATCATAATTGTATCTGAGTCTTGGAATTCAGTGGGACGTGACTAATTCTATGTATTGCAGCATTGCCTCTCCCCAGACTTGCGGTAATCAAAAGGTACAGATAGCTATGTCACATGCTGTCGTATGATTTCCCTTGATAAATCGTTCCAGACGAATCCATCTCATTCAATGGTTTCCCTTACTAGAGCTGACCCCCTTGGTTCCTACCATGCAATTTCATTTTAGGTGAAGCTGACAAGCTTGCTTATTGTTCTCGATAACTAGAGAGTTGGATTGGTCAGCCTGCTGTCCCACGCTTACTCTGCCTGAGCTGGTGTGTGACGTGTCAAGAATAATATATACTGAATACAGAGCTTAGTATTATCGTACTCAATTCTAATACCCATTTTTATGCTTTGGGTAAATCATGACATTGCCAAAGTGCTGAATTTAGTTGGCGCGGGCTGTCGGCGCTCCAAGGGTAATCGGCCAGATGGTTGTTCCGAGTACGATAAGCTGGCACTTTCCCTCCTTCCCTCTTTTCTCTCCGACAACCGAGAAGGGAAGATCGTGAGAACCGAGGCCCGAATATGGAGCAAGAGCATATCCACAGACTGGATAAGTGTATGGAGCGGCCAGTCACCGACGAGAGCATATTTTAGTTACTAGAAGTCCCTAATCTGTGTAGTGTGTCATCACGCTCCTCTGACGTACCCACCACGGAATTAATGCAAATGTCCTTGGCCAGGGACACATCTAACTGCAGACAATTGACCGAATCGGTGAAGATTCGTTCTACTGTGGATAGTTTATATGGACACAAGTACGGTACTGAGGGTTTCAGATGCTGCGCAGGTTCCGAAAAGTGCGAAGATCGAGTTTCATGATATGTAGTGCATTCATGCAGAAAATGTCAAGTAGTATAATTGTCAAAAGGGTTTTGTGCATAGCCAACGGGGAAAATTCCATCCACGCAAGTTCCCTGTGACTGTCTCAAGGAATCGAAACCGAACATGGCTCTCGCCCTCGCTCTTACCAGCTTCCTTTCGTATGTCACGAACCGTAAATTTAATATGCTACCCTAGTCAACTGATATCAAAGCGAAGATAGGTTTTCAATTTCGGATTGAACCGGCATTCTAAACTCAATGTGATGCCTCACTATGGGGACGACACAGGGAGCATTAATGACAGACAATGAGCCGTCGTTGCTGAACTAAATCCGAGTCCCGAAGTCCGAAGCCCCGTAAAGCGGAATGATAAGAAAGTTGGAACACCTGAGAGCTTAATCTGCTTTATACGTTTGCTTTTTTTAGTTCGTCCCTGCTGGGGTTTGACAAAATCAGCGATCTTATTTTTTTACTTTCATCCCAGTTAGACTCTATCTTCCCTATCAAAGGAAGCGCGGGTTTCGTCTTGCCTTCTTCTCAGCCCAATAGATAAGAGGAATCTGCTCGATTCGGACATGGTCTCTCAAATCAACGTACAATGCGTTTCATTGGCTTTCATGTTTAGTGTGGCCTGGCTAGTCGATCAAAAGTTAGTACTGAAATGTCTTGCTGACCTACGGCCACTTTGCTCAGCCGCATTCCGCATGATTTGTGTTCATGCAATCCTATCTTCTCGAGAGATTTCCCCTAGCCCTGATGATGATTGGAGAAGCTTCCGTAATTGATTCGTGGGTCGAGAGCTGATAGCAAAAATGTACCGAGGTTGATGTTGAACTTGATCTTTCTGCCTGTGCTTCATTGCTTCTCGCGAACCTCAAGAACTATAAGTCATCGTTAAGACCAAGTTTTAACCAATGCCAAACGTACGCCGATATAAAATTACCACCACGCGCCATTGCCACTCCACGAAAGTTGCAGTATCTACCGATGCAGAAACCTTTTGAAGTCCGTAAAGGGAATACTCATTCAGCCTCGCAACTAAAAATGAACCACTCTCCTCCTAGCCAGGTGAAGAAACATCTGAACGGTATCACTTTGCTTTGCCTGGCTTTTGTTATATGTAATAGCTGGGCTGGTATTGCCGGAAGCCTTCAGCTAGCAATCCTGGCTGGAGGACCAGCCACCCTGGTCTACTCAATCATCGTCGCCGCTACAGCCTACTTGGCAATAGCAGCATCAATGGCAGAGTTGGCAGCCGTTTACCCAACCGCAGGTGGGCAATATCACATCGCCTCTATCCTCGCCCCAGAGCGATGGAGACAAGGAGTATCATATACGTGTGGGCTATTGGCGCTTTTCTCTTGGCTTGTTATTGGAGTTTCTGTCACCAGCATTGCCGCCCAGCAACTTATGGCTTTGGTAGCTACGAGCCTCTCGGATTTTGTGCCTCAGCCCTGGCACATTTTCTTTGTCTACCAAGGACTTGCGCTCTTTGCAATAATATACAACACCTTTTTTCTGAAGAAGAATCCTTGGACACACAATGTTGCCTGTTTGTATTGGTAAAATCTCCTTCAACAGAGTTTATTGACCTGACTATCCATATAGTTATCCTTGCAATCTCCTTATTTTTTGTGTGTTTCATTCTCTTACTTGTAAGAGGGAACCCGAAACAATCGCACGACTTCGTCTGGAACACGTTCTTGAATTATACTGGGTGGCCAGACGGTGTGTGCTTCCTCATCGGTCTCACAACATCTTGCTACATGTTCAATGGCCTCGATGGTGCCATGCACATGGCCGAGGAGTCCAGCAACCCAGAAAGAGTCGTACCTCGCACTATGCTGGGTGCAGTTGGAATTGGCTTTACCACTGGGTTTGCCTATGCAGTAGCCCAAGTTTATGCTATATCTGACATTGAAGAAGTCATGACCACTATGCAGTAAGCTCCATTTGCCAATGTCCATTCCGTTTAACTGCTACACTAACGCCTCTTAGGTGGGTTCCGTTTGTTGTTATGGAGCAAGGGTTCCGATCTCGCACAATCGCTATAGTTATAGTTTCCATCAGCATTGTCATGGCGATGACTATCATAATTGCTACTCAGGAGGCTTCCTCCCGCCTGGCCTGGGCTCTGGCACGTGATAAGGGGCTATTATTCTCACAGTATATTGAGCATGTTCATCCGCACTTGGAAGTTCCCACTCGGAGCTTACTCCTAATCTGGGTGCTAACATTCATATGCGGCTTCTTATATCTCGCTTCTCAAATGGGTAAGGAACCACTGAAATCAAATGCCATAGTGAAGGCTGTACTAAATACTCTTCGTCCATAAGCCTTCAATGCAATTATAGGCTCGTCCGTTATTCTTCAGCAGCTATCGTTCGGTATACCTATTCTCCTAATAATTGCTCGAAAGCGATCAACAGCCTACTTGTCCCCTGCTCGCAGCTTCCGTATGCCTAATATCTTGGGTTGGGTTGTTAATATATATGCGGTTGTATTCATCACCCTCATGGCTGTTATACTGTGCCTGCCAGTCATTAACCCAATATCTGCACTTACGATGAGTAAGTGTCATAAATTCCCCGTTGTAAACGTTCGGTAATGCCGTGCAGGCCAGACTAATTATACCTCTCCAATCTAGATTACACATGCGTGATTCTGGGATTTTGTCTCTTACTTGCTCTGGCAAATTGGTGGCTATATGCCAAGGACCATTACAATGGGCCTGTCATAGAAACGTGGGAGAGCTATGAAGCTGAGCCAGCTAGTGTCTCCACCATCCTTTCTCAGATAAAAAAAGTGAACGAAGGTACTGCATAGATTTAAAAAAATGATGTTAGTGGTAGCTACACGCGTGGCTGGTGGTTGTTGTTGGGTTTGCTACTCGTGTTTACCAGCTATTGATGTATATTATTTGTATTGAATGCACCTCTATGTATATCAGTCTCTTTTTTACTGAATATCACGCTATTTATTTAGGGTTGTGCCTTCTATACCCTAATCTGTTGGGGATGTAGGATATATCCCGCATTCGCGTCCGCGGATTAGTTAAATTTTATATTTTTTTATACTCCTGTTATTAAAAGTATATAGTAATATATCTGCTTTTATTTCTATTTATTATCTTTTATTATCTAATAGTATATATAGCTAGACTTCTATTAAGAATTAATACTATAAATTAATTAATAAATTAAAATGTTTTTCTCTTTTATATCTCTTATCTTTTTTTTAAATTCTTTTCTATAGATTTTTTAATTAAATAAATTATACTATTATAATAAGTATAAAAGATTAATAGTAATTATTAATAGATTTAAATAAATTTTAATATTATTTTATTTATAGAAAATTATTATTTATTATAATTAATATATTAATATTAGTAATACTATACTTCAAAATCTAATTATAAAATTAGGGAATTAGTTGAGTTCTTTATATAGTATACTAAATCTAAATAGAATTAAGTTAAATACTGGTACTATTATAAAAGTCTAGTCTAATATTTTAGAAAATAGATATCTTTTTATAGATTCTATAATAAAGCTGGTGATGTATAATAGTATTAAAATACTATATTGTATTGAAGTAATATATAATCTAATTATAATAGTAGAGCTACTATTTATTGAACTTAGATTAAATATACTAGAAGGAATACTAGAGGATAATGGTATAGGCTCACTCCTTTTGTCACAGCTTGGTAGAGCTGATGGTTGATTTCGGAGACGAGGTGTGGAAAGGCTCATGGATAATAAAAACCATGCACTTCAGGTCTAAGACCTTGCATAGTCAGAGCCATTGAGCCATAGGCATGATTAGGCCTCGCTATGACGCGCGGGTGACCCTCGCTACCTGACCCTCGACCCTCATATCTAAGGGCTGAGAGTACTGGTTGTCTACTCGCAGGTTAGATCTATTGTATATTTTAATTCTCAGTAGACTTCCGCATGATCCAATATAACCTGGACCCAACCCAGACCTAATCTAGGCTAGGTTAGATTTTAGATTGAAAACTTTAATTTAATATTACACTTAGACTGGCATTTGGCCAGGTTAGGTTAGGTTAATGGGGTCAGTTATATTTAACCGCTAGGTTATAGCTAGGTTAATAGAATTTCTATATTTAACTACAGTTAAGCTAAAAATTGGATAGTTAATCTAGGTTAACCGTGCTTGGTATTAAGACTATTAATCTTTATTAAGTATAGTAGATGGTAAGCTAGGTTAATTGTAATTAATCTAGTATTAATTTTACTATTTTAATTAACTATAAAAATATATTATTAATAGTATTAAAAGGTCCTATTTATTAATTTTATATAAAAAGAAGATATATTTTTTATTAAAGATCCTATTAAAACTATTATTTTGTATAGTTAAGATAGTATTTTAATTAATTTTAGTTTTAAGCAGCTATATATAGGGAATATATAGTTAAAATATATATAAATATAATTACTATTCTATTATATAGTAACTATAGAATTTTATATTTTTATAATTAATAGATATTCTTGACTTTTATTTAGTATAGAGATAAAATATTAATATATCTTTACTATATTTATTTAAAAAATATATTATATATTATATATTTTAATAATCTTTTACTTTTATTATAAGTAATTGCAATACTTAAAATATTTTAATAGATAATTCGAAGATAGACTATTATATAAATACTATAAAATTAGAAATTATTTTAAATATAGTAATTAATATATAATAATATAATCTATTATAACTTAGTATAATAATATATTTTAATAAAACGCGACTGTAAAATCAATTCTTTTTTCTAATTTTCTAATCTTTGAATATATTTTATATATTTTTTATTTATTAATCTTTAGATTAACTATATCTAGATATATTATTTTGTCTATTTTACTATTAAAAAATAGTATTATATTATCTTTATTTACTTTTTAAATTTTTATAGCTAATATTTAAAATATAATAGAAAATATATTACTTTTATTTATTTCTATATTTCCTTTTTAATTTAATTTTATATAGATATAATACTAGAAACTGGTTATTTAGTATTTTATTAAATTGGAGAAATTAATAGTTTTTAAGATTTAATAGAATTGGTTTTTTTTTATATATAGACGAAGGGAGATAAGTAAAATTTAATTAAAATAGAATATTAAAAAGTGAATATTAATTGTCTAGAATAACTTTTCCTAGGGTATTGAATTTTTAAATAATAATTTAAAAATTTTCTATATTTACTGTTTCTATAGCCTCGTCTATTTATTAATTAATGGATTGGAAATAAACTTAATAAGTTATTATTAAAAAAAAGATTATAAAAAGAAAATCTTTTTAATAGATTTAAAATAAATAATTATTAAAATAATATTTTATAAATTAATAAAATCTATTATTAAAATTATAATCTAGTTATATTTAACTGTATTAATTAATATTCTTTTTCTAAAGAATAATTTTATTATCTATAATAATCAAGAATTCCTTAACTAAATTTTTTATTTTATTATTATTTATTAACTACTAT
>NW_022476186.1:0-22956 GCF_009193645.1 Aspergillus pseudonomiae
AAAAAAAAAAAAAAAAAAAAAAAAAAAAAAAAAAACAACGAACATACCTCAATAAACACAACTCCCATGCCCAAAAGGACAACCAAGACCCTCGAGAACGCCCTCAACCCCACCCCCACAACCAGCCCGAGGACACTCCCCAGACTCACCTGTCGCATATTGGACGCCGTTAACCACCCGCTTGGAGAATTGTGTTTCGTGGCTCCTTGTTTGAGTAGCACCGGGTCGCTGCGGTCAACGGCCCAGGCTGAGTCTGGGGAGGCCTGCGACTCGGGTCGGTAGTTGGGGGCGCTGTATTGGCACTGCATTGGGGCGGATCGGAAGGGGGAGAGCGGACTGAGGGAGAGACCAAGTCCGACGCCGAGGACGGCTGAGGTGCGGGCGAGGAGGAATGACATGTTTGGGTGTATCCGATGGGTTACCGTGGGGGTATAGGAGATTGGTTGGTTTCTTGGAATTGCGGTTAGGTAGTAGAGCCTTTTTGAGGTGGGAGGAAGCTTCTTCAAGGAATTGAGAGTGGGAATGTAACAGCTGTTGAAGGAGATGTTGGAGATGGCGGTGACGTCACCGGAAGGCCAATCTGTCAATCTCAATTAAATATACAACTGTCTACCACATAGCAATTGGCTAGTTGGTTTACTGCTTTATGTAAATAGTGGTTTTACAGGCATGGCATTGGCTTGTTTGAACTGTTAAACAATATGTCTGTTGTTCGTGAATCAATCGGACACCTACGAGAGAGAGATCTGTCAGCCAGGACTCCGATAGCTCTAAACAATAGTAGCAAGGGGCAACGGTGTTGACATGCCCCATATAACTGTAACAACTAGAGCCATTGGAAGATGCAGCTATTGTGATTTTGCATCAGTATTTTGAGACGCTCCTTCAGTACGCATAGGGTCTCAGACCTCTGTCTTATTAACCTCAGAGAAGCCAAAGCAGGGACGATAGAATCATATCATGGGCTGTACGGATAGCGACCAAATTGATAGAAAGGCGCACGTGGTTCGCAGTCACTTGATTTACAATAACTATTCCTTCGGGCGCTATAACAACCGTGTACAGCAAGATATTTATTGGCAAAAGCCCGAAATATCAACTAGAAGAGGTAGAAGATCATAGATGAGCCACGTTGAGAAGCAAGGTTCTGACAGGCTATATTTAACCTAATGTGTATCACCGTATTAAGCTTATATATGGAGTGGGGACAGGTACTGTGTAGTCCGCATATCTGATCCGATATGCAGGCATAGTATATCTGTGCTCGACCAGGTTGACTAGGAAGATTAGTTAGTTGTCAGCCAGTTTTTACTAGTATAGTGAGGGCAGACTTCGAAGGAGCTTGTTTAACATGCGGTGACTAATAATAGCTCTTACATGGGCAAATAGAGGTATGCTTTTCCCTCCAGCGGTATTACTATTGAGATTGATATGCAGATGCCATGATCTATACAAGTGTCAAGTGGCAACTTCCGTCATTCCGCCTCGGAAGTTTCCGTTATTCAGTATACGATGAAGTAAAAGTTGGTACTGCAGTACACATGGAGATGTAATTTTACTCTAACTGGTAGGTAAGGTACTCGGCCGGGTGCTAGTAGCATGTGTCAGTCCTTATTTGGCAGTCCTAAGGAGTGGCGGGGGTAATGTGAGGTAGTAAGCATACAATATTTTGCGGGATATACTCTGACTCAGTGGATCCGCATTTGAATACAGGATGTACACTTTAGCTGCTTGCTCATACTCAGTCCAACAACTAAAGTCTCTTATTCGAGTTTATTGCTATTTGTAACTACTAGCAGACTGTTCATAATATTACCAAGATGTGTGGTTCTAGATCTATTCGGGAGGGTTCTATTTTACAAAAATTTTGCTCAAGTTGGTAAAAACGTCTGGGCGGTGGGTGGTCCCACCAATGAAACCCACCGAATGGATGGTAATTATCTTGGCCATCGGACGAGGAACGATACTCCGGAAATGTACAATACTTGCAGGACACTCGGACAGCCAGGTATGCCCGCGGGAAACCGGTGAGCGGCGGGGGTTGCGCCAGTATTGCAAAGTTTCCGGCCGAAAGTTTGCTAAACTCTACCGCAAGGTGATGGAGGGGCAGTGGCCTTCTGATTGGACCGTCTCTCCGCGGACAGGCAGACTGAAGGGAAAAGTCGGCGGGGTGAACAAGGGGAATGAACGAAAGGGTGGGTTCCATGGGCACGCCCTACGTTACTCTGGTCGTTCTCTCGGCGTCGATTGCCCTTCGCTTTCTTTGACTCACCATCCGTTCGCCTTAAATATCCCGGCTCGGCTTCTTCCTTCTTTCTTCCCTCGTTCTCAGACCATCCTTCCGCCTCTCACTCCCCGTGTCCTAACTTGCTCAATTCGAATTCGGACAAACCTCTCTCACAATGGCTTCTCAGCAGAACGGAACTAATGGGGCTGCTGCCTCCAACGACTTCACCGTCAAGGCTGGTCTGGCCCAGATGTTGAAGGGTGGTGTGATCATGGACGTTGTCAATGCTGAGCAGGTATGCACTTGGTCAATGGCTTCTGCTCAATGGATGAATCTAATGAGACACTCGTATAGGCTCGCATTGCCGAGGAAGCCGGTGCTGCCGCTGTCATGGCCCTTGAGCGTGTCCCCGCCGATATCAGAGCTCAGGGTGGCGTGGCGCGCATGTCCGACCCCAGCATGATCAAGGAGATCATGGAGGCTGTTACCATCCCTGTCATGGCCAAGGCCCGTATTGGACACTTCGTTGAATGCCAGGTAGGAGCGTCCTTGCCACGCTGCATATGCCGCCGGAAACTGACAATGCTTACGTTAGATCCTCGAAGCCATTGGCATCGACTACATTGACGAATCCGAAGTCCTCACCCCCGCCGACGACATCTACCACGTTACCAAGCACAACTTCAAGGCTCCGTTCGTCTGTGGCTGCCGCAACCTCGGCGAGGCTCTCCGCCGTATCTCCGAGGGTGCTGCTATGATCCGCACCAAGGGTGAGGCCGGTACCGGCGACGTGGTGGAAGCCGTTAAGCACATGCGCACCGTTAACGCTCAGATTGCTCGTGCCCGTGCTATCCTCCAGTCCTCTCCCGACTACGAGCCTGAGCTCCGCGCCTTCGCTCGTGAGCTTGAGGTCCCGTACGAGCTCCTGCGTGAGACTGCCGAGAAGGGCCGTCTCCCTGTCGTCAACTTCGCTGCCGGTGGTGTTGCCACCCCCGCTGATGCCGCACTCATGATGCAGCTGGGCTGCGATGGTGTGTTCGTCGGTTCCGGTATCTTCAAGTCTGGCGATGCGAAGAAGCGCGCCAAGGCTATTGTCCAGGCTGTGACTCACTTCAAGGACCCCAAGGTTCTCGCTGAGGTCAGCGAGGGTCTGGGTGAGGCCATGGTTGGAATCAACGTGTCTCAGATGGCTGAGAGCGACAAGCTGGCTAAGAGGGGCTGGTAGATATACCCCATTTGCTGTTTCATTCATTTGCGGGCGTTAGAAAAGTCGATATAGTGTCTTCTTGAGACTATGTTCTTCCCCTGTTGTTTTCACCCATCCGAACATAAAGGAGGGAAGATGTACTGTACATTGTCGATTACGAGCTATGAGCATATGAAAGCATTGTCACATGGTCTCTTTGGGTGTGTTAATAGGACTTGGGCGATCACAAAAGCTCTCTAATAATTGTTTCAAGTGCGCATTATGGTACCACCAGATAACATGTCATGGCGACAGATCTTGCATAGCGGTAAAAGCAGCTGCCTGGAACGGTCAGCCGGAACAGGGTAAGACAACAGAGATCCTGATTTGATGACAGGATTATGAGGCTCGCGTTTTTAGCTCAGACGAGGCGCTTAAGTCCATCAGAAACCTACCAATAAAAGCTGCCGGGGTCCTTTCTAGAGCCTTAATCCTCGAACTTATTCGATACTAAACTAGCGACAGGAACAGGGTCTCGAATCTCGATCTACCCGACAGATCACCTTCCTAACAAAGAAAAAGTCAATTGTATAGGTTGATCGCTATCCTGCCAAACCAAAATCGTATAGGGACTTGAATCAATTCGAGATCAGTCCGATAGATTACCAGATAAGGCAGGTCCTTCGAGAACCTTTCTACTTCGGGCAACACCTTCTAGATAAACGTCCAGAAAAGGCGAAGAAGGCCATCAAGTCAAGAGCAGGAGACCATGACACACGTGAAAGGGGCAACCTCAGTCCTTCATCCATGGAGATCTACCCCAACGCTCCCCAACCCGCAGCGGAGGTAACCACGGCGTATCGGTAATACTTCCCCATGACTCCAAACCTCATTAACAGAGTCATGACACTCCGTAATACCATTTCAATGCTCGAAAAAAAGCCTCGGTAGAGATTCTCCATCATCTCAGCTTCAACACTCGATCAGAATGACGTCCCAACAACACCAACGCCTATCTATTCAACACCCCTAGACTTACTTCCTACCTACCTACTTGCATTGCGTCGCAACAAACTTGAACCGCGAAGACTAAAACCAAAACCAATCACACAACCGTGCCACCCCCCCAAAACAATGACCGAACACTCCTTCACCCTCCCCCAATTCAAACCCGACAACGCCTCCGAAACAACCACCACCCAGGTCCTCCTCACCCCACCCCCAGAAGAACAAGTACAACCCCTCGACCAAACCCAAGACCACTCTCACGACCACGACCAAGAAGGAGAAGACCCCCCGGCGGCCCCAGCAGACACCACCATCCTCATCGAGGATGTGAAAACCTACCTCTCCACCCTCTTCTTCCGCCAAACGCTCCGTCTGAACTCCGTCGTCTCCACCGTCCTGGACTTCCTGCACGCGCATCCGGTTATCGCGACCTTGCTCCTGGCGCAGTTGGTCTGCTCGTGCGTGCCGATCGGGTTGTTCGTCGCTGGCGCTGTGATTGTCGCGTCGCTCGCTGTGGCGCTGTATTCCTGTGTGGCCGTTTTGGTGCTCGCGCCGGTGGTGATCGGGACGAGTGTTTTGGGGTTCTGTCTTTGGGGATGGGGGTGGGTTGTCTTTGTGGTTGGGAAGCGGGTCTTGGGCTGGGTTGTTGATGGGGAGAGGGGGGTGGCTTTGGATGGGGATCTGGAGGTGGAAGGGGATAGGGATTGAAGTGTTTTCTTCTCTTCTCTTCCTTTCTTTTCATTTCCTTTACGTATTTTTATTTTATCTATCTATTCTTGGCTCGGGTGGGATTTGGGATTGTTTCAATGGATTAGGATTTGGGATCGGGATCGGGATCGGGATTGGGATGGTGGTCAGCGACTATCTTCTACTTACTCCTAGTTATGGGTCTAATGATTAATTTTTATTGCTACGAAGTGGTTGCTTTCAGGAGATTTTCCCCCTCCCCCGCCCAGTATGTAAGTTGAAGCTGCATTGTATTATCTAAATTACTATCTATGGCTTGATTGAGAGTTTGTCCTGTTATTTTATGTCACACATTCTATAGAATTCAATCCGGCGGTTACTGGCTTTCTGCCCATCTCACCCATCTGCGAATACATTCGTCCACTCCCCTGATGGCTTCTTTGTCGGCCTTGATTTCGAACCATTCCTGGTGTTCCCTGCCGCATTCCTCGCACTTGCCCATGTCGCGGACTTTATAGTCATCCAGCTCGAGGTGAACCAGTCGTTCCACGCGATGGACATACGGAACCTTCCTTCCCAGCTCGGGAGCGGGTCCGTTGCTTGGGCGGGGCGACGACGGCGTGTAGGGGTAATATCGAATCAGGGTGATGTGGTGAGAGCACTGCCTGGTCCATTCGTTCATCCGACGCTGGACATTGTTCGCTCGGCCGATCTTGAGGCGAATTGTGCCGGGACTAAATTCAGTGGGCTTCGAAGCCAAGGCATTGAGATCTCTGGCCTTTTGGATGGCATTACTTCCGCGCTCATGCTTAGAGAATAAGGACGAGGCGACGTCTGTAGGTGGCGGCATCGACCTGGACGAGTCGGCCGGCGTGACCCAGAAGATATAAATATACCCCGGCTCATCTTTTTCCGACAGTGGTTTGGCAAGCTCTTCGGTAAGGGCGGTATTGGTTTCAGGTGAGACTGTTGGAGGGACCCACCCTCCTTTTTGCGGTCTTTGAGGAGCACTGGATGGCACTTGCTGCATTGATTGGGGTCTTCCAGATGGACGCACGGGCCGCGGAGGAAGCGGTTCATCCTCTTCGATAATCTCGAAGCAACAGCATAATGTTCGCTTGGTCTTCTTCTTCTTCTTCAACGGCCGGTACTTGTTGGTGTTGTCCTGTGGGTCATTGATATTGAGTCGCTCCATCAATGTATCAATACTTGATCTGGGATTTATTTGAGAAGTGTTCGGCTTGTTGCCTGTCCCGTTCGGTACTGGCACGTCTTGATCTTTGTGCTGCCAGCAGTACATTACATCCGTAGATGCCAATGCACGGCGGCATGGCCGGCCATTACCTGTAACACCTTTACATGTCGTGGCGGGATCAAGCGAATCCGTGCGGGTTACATTTGAAAGAGCCTCGGGGGAATTCGCGAAAACAGGCATGATGTCTGTTCCAAAACTGAGCCTCGTAGAAAGTAATTGGGACGAGGGAAGAGACCATGCGAAAAAGGAGAAAAGTAGTTAAAGGGTCAAGACACAAAGAGTTTTTGCAGTGGAGAGAGTCTTCATTTTAGGGGGTTTCAAGATTGCGGGGGGCAACTAAACAGAACTATATAAAGGGCAGCGCATTCAGCTCAACCATATGGTGGGCCTGATCGGAAGTCAAAGACCCATCTTTGGTGAAAGCGAGGCGAGCCGAACATCAGATTCGGAGCAAGGAGCTTCCAGATTGGTCAAAATTGATGTTGATCTGTACGTACACCGCCCCAGTGGCTGGAGATCGTACATGGTGACCCACTTTACCAAGGAGAACAAGTGGTTCTTTGTCTGGTGGTGTGTTATTGTTAGCGCTGGAACAATGCGTTGCCTGTCTTAATAGGCACCATTATGACAAGACAGGCACGAACATGATGAATTGTGCCTGAGCCACTGCCCTATGAGGCACTCACACATCTGTTGCTGACATCGCCCTGTTGTGCGTCTACATCAGTTTTTCGGGCCTCACTTTGGACTTGATAGTTATTTTTACTTGGACATATCCAAACCCAATTCTTCGTATTTGTTGCATTGTCCACATTGCGACAACTGTAACCCCTGGTATCTACCCAATATAATCGAAACCAGATCCACGGCATTTCACCCAGAAGGAACGCGTCAGTTGGCTCGTCTGGGCTTTTGCGCCCCTGGCAACTAACAGCGACGCAAGAAAGCGCTGTCTCTCCTCGGGTGACACAGCAGGACTCTGGTTGTGATTTGTTTGATCATTACATACATCCGCTAGTGTGCTAGCGAGATGCGGGCGAGCTAGTCCTTGCTGTTTGAAGATGAGCCTTCTGAGCACCTCACAGAGATGTTCAAGGTCGGAGCGGGCACATCGCCCGGCGACCTGAGATGCCAGTATGCGGCACAGAGCTGGAATACTGTCTCTGAGCGCTCTTTGTACAGCTTCTTCCTCGTTAGGAAGGTTCAGCACGCCTACCCAGAATTGGGAGGCAGAGCGAAGGGGGAGTGGCTCCGGGCCTTGCAAGGAGAGGAGTGTAAAGTTGAGAATCGCTTGGAGTACTGGTGGACGCTGAGGGGCGCCATCAACATGACCAGTTCCTGGCTGGTTAGACTCCTGAGGTACAGCAGTAAGAGTGAAAAGAAAAGGGTAATACTTGGGGAGCAGGCGAGTGAGGAAGTCGATGCCGCTGTTTGCAACCTCGGGGTCGTAGAACTCTGGCTTCTCGTGCATCCAGCAAAATGTCTCATATACATGGACAATCAGGGCAACAGTCTCTTCACGGATACGTTGTGGATGTGCACTGTGAGAGGCCAAGAACGCTGAGGCCGTACCCATAACCATATCTGTGCCGGCACTCCCTAACGGTATACTTTTCACGAAATTGACTGTCACCGTTGGTGGAAAGACATAGGGGCCACTGTTTTCGGTAAAACCAGCCTTCAGTATGTCGCATGCTGCTTCGATGATGGTCACGTCTAAAGGAAAGTCGGTCATAAGAAGCTGCATGCACTGCATTATCAGGTTCTGCGATACAGCGCCATTACCCGTATTCCAGAAGGTCGGTGGATAAGGGTCCCCATTCCCGCCGTCAAGAGCGTCTAAAACGATTTCACCATCTGTTCTGAGCCCCTTTCCAATACTTGCAACGCAGCGGAGAACTAACTGGCCGCGACAGCGAGCAGGCTCCACTAACCCGCGAGAGGCTTCATCTCGTGCCAGCTCTGCCTGCTCCTGGAAGAATTTGAGTATTCGCTCTAGGAACTGAGCTTTCTCGTTATCAGTAGGTAAAGTTTGTATAATAGCAGCGATTCCCTCTAGAACTTTCTCCATGGTGGAAGCCGTGGCTGTAGGCTTGAAGCGAAAACGCTCAAACTGGTCCATGAACGCTGGAAGCTCGAATGTTAGAGCATTGCGACATGATTTGCAAAGATGCGATATAGATTTGGATGCTACAGAAGCACATGATGCAACGTCCAATGAGGCGAAAAGGAACGTGAGTACGCGAGGAAGTAAGGCATGTGTGCGTTCAAAGTATGACTGATATTGTCCAAGCATGTCCACCAGTGTCTGCCGAGGTTTGTCTGGAATCATTGCAATATCCCCTGTGCATAACCGAGCAAATTCATCACAAAAGAATATTGCGTTTAAACATTCATCTGCATGCTGGTTTTCGTCAACAGCTTCCGAAAGTTGAGCCATGCAAAATATTGCGGCCTCGAATGTTCTCCAGTCTTGCTGCACTAAAGATGATTTTGCTCGTTCCTGGAACACTTGAACTAACTCAACTCCTAACATAGGATAGATTGCTAGGAGGAAATCGCAAACGTCGCGGCGAAAAGCGCCAAACTCACTGCGATCATCATCGCCCCATTCTTGTAGCTCCTCTGGACTCGGGTATTTGAGTTTCTCAAAGCAATCCATAGCTGCACGGGCAAGATTGTGTTTAGCGGGATCAAGCCCTTCTTTCTCTTCTGTATCCAAGTATATCTCTTGGAGATCATCTGCAACTTCAGTCCACCACTCAAGGACCAACGGCGATGCTGACTCGTCCACTGCTGCATATCCAGGGGCTTTGAAGAGTGTGTGGAGAAGGGCCAGAACTTTCTCATGATCAGGATTCAAGGGCTGAATCAGAAGCTCCCTTTGTTTGAGTGCTGCGTACGCTAATAGAAGTTCCAAGAATGTCATATTCTCATCTTCAAAATCGGCATCCATTATGGAAGCGATATGGGCCGTGCCAAGATCACTGATGATATATTCCAATATAGAGTAGACATGCTCCTGGCTAAATATACTGTCTCGCCAATCTATTAATTCAACCAGGACCTGCATTGCAGTCTTAGATAAGCTGGGAACGTTCAAACTTTGGATCACATAGTCGGTGGCAGGAGCAAGCTGAGTGGCGCGTATCGTGTCGCGGAGTTGGAGTGCATTACGGACCAAGGCCCACGACTGTAGCCCTGACGTTAGGCAAGTTTCGTTGGATAGGCGTGGGCATACTTACTTGGTAGGAGTTGATGGCCTCGACGCCTGGAGCGCCATCAGATATAGAGTGACCGGAAGATTCTTGCTGCAGCATATGACGGAGGACGAACTCAACTAGAAGAAAAGCATGCTTGATATTTTCAGATGCCCGGTTACTATCCCGATTTCGCCGTGACTCCGGACTCCATCTATTGATTTCCTCCGCCAGTATGTTAGAGAAGTATAATAAGCTGACCACCTGCCTTTCGGACATGGCAGGAAGAACAGCACCTTGCAGGTCAAAAGACTGACACTGCTCCTCAGAGAGATGCTTTCCATTTGCCAAAGAAGCCGCCAGGTTCCAAATAGCATGATTCCAGGGAGCATTCGGCTTTAGGAAGATGGTTGCTAGACTGGAAGCCAACTTGCGTACCACTAGAGGGCGCTCTCCCTCATTTACTAAGAGAACATAGTGGTCAATCAGTCGCCCAAGAAGCTCTCGAGCCTCATCTTCATTTAACTGTTGCCTGCAGCCGACACCAGTAAGTCAGGGTGTCCAATCGCGAAAAGGGTATGCCAGTTCACGTACCAATCCTGGTTAATCTTGACTGTAAATGTTAGGGCTCCAAAGAACCTCAAGTCAGTACTCTCATCACTGAGGAGATTATTAGCAATGAGCCATGCCTGGGGGCCTTTCTGGAGAATCTGCAGATGCTCCTGGATAGCTTTGATCTTGGCGGGGTTGCCGGTATTTGCTGGATCATATAACTGAGACACCAGCTAGGCATTGTTAGAAGCTAAGCAGGAAGTGGGAATTATGGGCCAGGCATACTGTCCTCGCCTCATTAATGAGGACTTGTGCATCAGAGCTTTGGCCCGGGACGTCCACAGACATGGCCGAAGCACTTGAAGCCTTGCTGTAGTGGATAAGGAACGGGTATAGATTGGCTCAAACAGCTGTAAAGGGGCGTCACGTGCTGATAACACTACCGCGTAGTTGTAAGGCGGTGAAGATGTGGGATGGAGGGGAAGTTAAGGCAGTGTTTGACTAGAATATGAGAGGGGAAGAGGACATCTGAAAAGGAAGACATTAGTCCGTATGTTTGTACCATGTGACAAGAGTCATTGGAGGGTCTATATGGTGTTCTGTGCGCGTTGTCATGGAGCCATGGGATAAACCTGTCATTTCCAGTCCATTCAACAACAGAAACTCCCTGCTTTCAGGAGGAATAACACCGACCAAAGAGGCGACTGGAGAATTATTATCTTTTCAGCTGCAAGTGAGAAAAGTGGCGTCTGTATTCTGATGTTCATCCCGAAGATGACGAATTGTGGTCACGACTCTGTATTGTACAGTAATGGAGCCGTGGGGTGAAAAAATGACGAAAGGCGGTAAAAGACGGTAATTGCCGGGAATCTCTGCTGTAGGTAATGTAATGGTGGTTCGGTCCTACACCGGTGGTGGTACACTGCAGCTACAGCTCTTAAACCCAAGCTAATCGTCTTGTTGGTCCTTCCATATCTCCACGGCTGCCACTCGAACATTGCACACACGACCTTCTCTTAACCACTACAATTATACCTAACCCTCCATCTCTTCAACCCCACCTCGTCCTTTCACAACCCTCGCAGATTCGTGCAACATTCCGAGGACTTGTACTTGTCATCTGTGATTTTGGGGCACCTTTGACTCGGGCACCTGCATCCTTTTCTTCAACCCTCGCTCGTCGATGCTTTTTTCTCGCCCTCCAATTCGCTCTCCGTGGATATCAACATTTCGATCGGCTCGCCAGTTACCCCTCTCTCGCCCAAGGTTCTTTTCTATCTCTGTACCGCGCTATTCAATCGATATGGAGACCGTGAACACCTCCGAACGCCTCGCGAGACTCAGAGAGTTGATGCAGGAGCACAAGGTAGATGTTTACAGTATGACATCATTCCACTGTGCTTAGTTGATTTACTTCAATACTCACCCTTCTCAAAGTTGTCCCATCCGAAGATAGTCATCAGTCAGAGTATATTGCTCCATGTGACGGCCGCCGAGGTTAGCTTTACGTCCTTAAACCCTACCTTTCATCTTCCGGCACAAACTCTCCACTCCACTACCATAGACCGCTGTATAGCTCACACTTGCCACAGAATTTATCTCTGGCTTCTCCGGATCCGCTGGAACAGCCATTGTTTCCCTGAACAAGGCCGCTCTGTCCACTGATGGGCGATATTTCAACCAGGCTTCAAAACAGCTTGACAGCAATTGGCAGCTCTTGAAGCGTGGTGTCGAAGGCTTTCCGACTTGGCAGGAATGGTATGTTATATCGTGCATATATGACCTGTTCAGAATCGTTGGGCTTAGTATGTGGTTAGGACTACCGAACAGGCCGAAGGCGGTAAGGTCGTTGGTGTTGACCCAGCTTTGATCACCGCGTGTGAGTGAATGACCTTGTTCTTGCTGAGTCTCAATTCCTGAAACTAAGTTTCACAGCTGGTGCCCGTAGCCTCTCGGAAACTCTCAAGAAAAATGGCGCGACGCTGGTGGGTGTTCAGCAGAACTTGGTTGATCTGGTCTGGGGCAAGGACCGGCCTGCTCCCCCGAGGGAGAAGGTAAGAGTCCATCCGGAAAAATATGCTGGGAAGAGCTTCCAGGAAAAGATTGGCGAACTCCGCAAAGAGCTGGAGTCGAAAAAATCGGCAGGCTTCATCGTTTGTACTGCTACCTGCTTACTTTACATCGAAATCCTTGGTGGCTAACAAGTGATAACAGCAATGCTCGATGAAATTGCTTGGCTGTTTAACTTAAGAGGCAGCGAGTAAGTTTATGGATAAGTCCAATCTCCGGATACCAATTTACTTACAACTAAATATCAGCATTCCTTATAATCCGGTGTTCTTCTCTTTTGCCATCATCACACCTACAACCACAGAGCTTTATGTCGATGCTGACAAGCTGACGCCGGAGGTGACTGCTCATCTGGGCCAAGACGTTGTGATCAAGCCATATGATGCTATTTATGCCGACGCGAAGGCCCTCGGTGAGGCAAGAAAGCAAGAAGCGGGAGAAACGGCCTCTAAATTTCTGCTGTCCAATAAAGCTTCGTGGGCCCTCAGCCTTAGCCTTGGAGGCGAGGGACAGGTCGAAGAAGTTCGTAGCCCCATAGGCGATGCGAAAGCAGTGAAGAATGATGTGGAGCTCGCGGGCATGCGAGCATGCCACATCCGCGATGGTGCCGCATTGATAGAGTACTTCGCCTGGCTCGAGAACGAATTAGTCAACAAGAAATCGACTCTCGACGAGGTGGATGCCGCAGACAAACTAGAGCAGATCAGATCTAAACACGAACTCTTTGCTGGTCTTTCGTTTGACACCATCTCTTCTACAGGCCCTAACGGCGCAGTCATCCACTATAAACCCGAAAAGGGAAGTTGCTCTATCATCGATCCAAATGCCATTTACCTCTGCGATTCTGGTGCTCAATACCTGGATGGAACCACAGATGTTACCAGAACGTTCCATTTCGGACAACCCACCGAGCTCGAAAAGAAGGCCTTCACACTGGTTCTCAAGGGTACGATTGGTCTGGATACTGCTGTATTCCCGAAGGGTACCAGTGGGTTTGCACTTGATGTGCTCGCCAGGCAGTACCTCTGGAAGGAGGGACTCGATTACTTACATGGAACCGGACACGGAATTGGCTCCTACTTGGTAAGCAAGTCAGCTTTTGCGAGTTTTACATAATATACTTATCAAGCTGTAGAATGTACACGAGGGACCAATCGGTGTCGGCACCCGTGTCCAGTACACCGAGGTCCCTATAGCACCCGGGAACGTCATTTCTGATGGTATGCTACTTTAGCCCTATTCTATGAGAGCCTGTCTACTAACTACAGCAGAGCCTGGTTTCTACGAGGACGGCAAGTTTGGTATTCGGATAGAGAGTAAGCCTTCAAGTGATACAGATTTTGATCCAAAGCCGATACTAACCTGCCGTATCAGATGTTATTATGGCACGTGAGGTGCAAACCACGCACAAGTTTGGCGACAAACCGTGGCTGGGCTTCGAACATGTCACAATGGCCCCTATTGGTCGCAATCTGATTGAACCGTCTCTTCTCAGTGATGCTGAGCTCAAATGGGTGAACGACTATCATGCGGAGATCTGGGAGAAGACCCACCACTTCTTCAACAGTGATGAACACACGCGCAGCTGGCTCCAGCGGGAAACACAACCCATTTCCAAATGAGCTAGCGAGCTGAAACACCAGCGGACAGTAAAACTATAATTGTTAATAGAACCCTTATAGTATAATAGAAATCGCATAGATGTGTTTCTATTCTAACAATCCAATAAAACCATTGAAGTAGATTCATGTGTCTCGTTAGATTTGTACTATGTAGAATTCTCGGGGAAATACATTTCATAGCGGAATGTGGCTGACTGGACGGGATTTAATGCATTTTAATGTGGAGAACCCGTGAGCCCACGACACCTTAGGTATAGCTGTCCCCCATGCAACTTACTTGCCGCCTGTCGCGATCCCTTTGATCCCAAATATCTTGTTGGATTTACACCATAGTTATCCAGCACTTGCGCTGTGGCCTGCTTCGAATTTACCCAGATCTATGTGTCGAGGACGATCATGATTGTTTTCTCCTGCCTGATTTCTCAACGTCATCGCTAAGCCTGGTTGCCGACTCCACGAAGCCCAATTACCTTCCGTGCCCCATTACGAATCCTCTTAATTCTCCGCCCTGCATATCCAATACTCGTTAAATACAGACTTCTGGTATGAGTGGCCGAGGAGGTTACGCCAATGGATACGGGCACCCCGACGCCAGCCGATATGACCACATCGATGGAGGTTATGGCAACAGCAGCAATCTGGCTGTAAACGGCTACGGAGGAGGTGGACGAGAGCGTCGGCCGGGAGGCTATGGTGGATTTTATCCTGAGACTCCACAGCAACCTGGGTTGTCGCCGTCCCAATCACCCGACCGACGCCGTGAAAGACGGGATTGGGATCGAGATCACGGATATTCATCATCACGCTCACGCACGCGAGAACGAGACGGGGACCCCGAGAGGAAGCTACAAAGTTCGTCGCGCGATGGCCGGCCTCAAGGGGACAATGGTCGGTTGCCAGATAGCAGCCGAGAGAAAGATCAAAATATCCCCAGTAATAACTCGGCTGGATCGCAGGCTGTTGAAGGTTTGTATATCGTATTGCCAGCCCACTTTTTCTTCATTTATTTCAGATGTTTTTGTCCTTCTACTAACTCATACCCATGTTCATCACAGAAATTTTACAGTCCATCCAACAAGAATGGGATCTCGTAGCCTCGGACGAATGCGTCCCAGTTCAGGTAGCTTTACAATTAATGGACACAAGTACACTGGGGAAAGCCGATCGCGAGCCCGAATTTTTGGGTGTGCATAATCGAATTCAAAGGACTTTGAAATCTGTTGTCAACGGTAGGTCCTCACGAACTATTGTCTGGCATGGATCCGGGCTAAGAGAACTATTACTAGAACACCACCAGGGCTTTAACAGCTCAATTGGTACTTACCACAAGATTCAGTCAAGTATTCAGAGCTCCCAAGGCCGAGTTCGTAACTTGAAACATGCTCTGGAACAGGCTAAGTCGGGGTTACTGTCAACTAAGCCCGAACTAAAAGACTTAGCGACCTCCTCTCAGAAGTACGACGATATTATCCAGTTGTTTAGTCAAATCCAAGAGATACAATCTCTTCCGGAGAAGCTGGAGTCGCGAATATCCGATAAGCGATTCCTCGCCGCCGTTGAGGTACTTCACGATGCTTTCCGTCTCTTACGACGCTCCGAGCTGGACAATATCGGCGCTCTCGCAGATATTCGTGCCTACTTCACTAACCAAGAAATATCACTTACAGATATATTGGTAGAAGAGTTGCACGATCATCTATATCTCAAATCTCCTTATTGCTCAAACCGATGGAAACCACCAACCCCGGAGGGGGAGAACAACAGCCCAAGTCAATCCGGATGGGCTGGCGCATCTTGGGACAGACCGGTTTATACTTTCCTCGCGAAGCTGGACGCTTCGGCACCCATGGTGGAGGATGCTTCTCGTAACCCGGAAGCTGACACATTCTACTATATCCGACTCTTAATCGAAGCATTGAATAAAATGGGTCATTTGGATATCGCTGTCGACCGGATTGAACAGCGGCTTCCAGTTGAACTCTTTGCGGTGGTTGACAAAACAAACGCAGAAGTTGACGCACGCTTTCCAGATTTGACTCGTGGCTTTGCAGCGAAGGAGAGTAAGACAAACCTACCGACTGAAACAATCGAGAACCGTGGGCATGTCCTATCTGAGTTTTTGTGGACCTTGTATGCCAAATTCGAGTCTATTGCGGAAGGTCATCGCGTTGTCCATGATGTCATTGCAGCTATTGTTGAACGTGAAGGCATTCCTAAAAGCAGCTCTCTTGCAGGGGGTTTCAAGGAGCTGTGGAAACTCTACCAAAGTGAGGTCGGTAGTTGGACATGCCCTGCTTGCTTGGTAGTATCTTTGTTATATTAACCTAACTGATGTGACAGATTCGATCACTCATGCATGATTATCTAGCGACTGATGGAGAGTCATCCCTCCGGCCAGGAGGTGAAGACGACTCCAAGCGCCATCTTTACTCAGGCTACAGAGACAAGAGCAAGGTGTGTAAAACTAACTACCATATAGTTTACCGTGTACCATCGCTTACAGTATTAGAAAATGTTCAAACTGTCCGAGACGGATGGGACGACGGAAATGAAAGCCGAACAAAATGAATTAGATGAAATACTCCGCTCTTCTGTCCCAGGTCTGGTGTCGAAGACAAGACAGAAATCTACTCCGAATGGGACTTCGGATTCCAAGCAAGGAAATTCAGGAACTGGTCATAAGATTCTTATCGAACCAAGTGTATTCAACATGAGCATCCTTCTTCCACCTTCGCTCTCTTTCATTCAACGCCTAAAGGAAATTGTACCCGTGGATTCCGATATTGCTATGAGTACTTTGACTTCCTTCTTAGACGACTTTATGGTCAACGTGTTCCTCCCCCAGCTTGATGAGACGGTCACAGATCTCTGTATGTTGAGTTACATTACACCAGATGCATTTACAGAAGATCCCCAATGGCTGGCGGTGTCTCCGCGTCCAGTCTTCAAGGTAAGCTATTAACATCCCAACCCACTGAAGCTTTCTTGACATTGGGTGCATTAGGGTACGGTTAAATTCATGTCCATCATCCGCGAGTTCAGTAAAATGCTGTCTAGTATCCCCCATGACCAAGCATTCACACAACTACTGATCACACAAATCGTGAATTATTACGATAAATGCTGTGGGTGGTACAGAGGTAAGGACCGAAAAGTATATACTTCTTGACACTCTTATCTGATCTGATGTATAAGCCATCGTGACCAAAATCTCTCCTCGTGACAATGGTGAATTCCGACTCAAGGCCGCTGCACAATATGCCAGATCAGGTGACATCCACGATGTAGTCAGTGAGCTATGGAAAACAGAAGCAAGTAACAAGGCAGAGCTCGTAGATAAGGTGAATATGATTCTTAAGGAAGGATGCAATTGTCATTAACTACTTTTCAGGAAACTAACCTGCTCCTCGAACATACAAACGAAGTACCTTTGGAGCCGTACGATATCATCTCTGATCCTAAAACCGTCATGGCTCTCTCTCTTCTATATAACAGCACAGTGAGTCGACCATTTGTATCTGTATCTCGATATTGTTACTGACACCGATCAAGCAATGGCTTGCAAGCCATTTATTGAAATTGCGCCAAGTTACGCAGCCATCATCTGAACCACGGCACCCACAAGAAAGCGGACCACCAAACCGCAGATGGACATTGATTGGTGCTATGGTGCCAAAGCATGAGGGATCAAACCAACCAGTGTACCTTCCCTTAAACCAAGAAACTGCGACTGCGTTCGATACTACTATCGAATCGCTGCGCGATCTTTCTTCAACCGCACTTTTCGCTTTACACATTGACATTCGGTGTGGCATTATTCATATGCTCACGAGGACCATGGCTGGCCCCAACCCCAGGAATAATCGCCATTCCGAACCTACAACTCCCTCCCCCAACTCGAACATTACTTGGTGGCATATAGTCCTGAACCAGCCAACTTCCGCTTCACCAACTGTACTTGAACTAAACAATGATCTAATCTCTTTCGATACAAACATCTCTTCGTATCTGGGATCAGCCGAGCGCTGGTATATCACATCAGGACTGGCCAGATTTATCGATCAGGTGTTTATTGCGCGTGCCCATCTTATCGGCGCGATGAATGAGAATGGGGCACTGCGGCTTCAGTTGGACGTCCTCGTCCTCCAGCAAAACCTGAAGAATATCATCATTGACCCGGGTATGGATACAGATGAGGAAGAAAATGCTCAGCGGGCATCTGAGCAGCACCGTGAGGTTGTCGCTCTTCCGCGTAGTGCTAAGTTCCTGGACTGGTTCCTGGAAGGCGCCGAGAAGGCTCTCGACTACGCAAAAGATGAGAAAGAATCATTTGCAACACACCCTGAGAAAGCTTTGGCTGCTGGCAATGGCGAGCCATTTACCTACGATGAACTCAGGGTCCTTGTCGATCTATGCTTCTCAGATATTCTCAAAGGACCTAGAGGTGCAGAGAACCGGGAAGAGTTCATGGCTGCAAAGAAAGCGAGCGCAGACGCACTCCTAAGGTTGAATGAGATAATGTGGGATTCTAGGTAGTAGGGCCTCTATTCCTTCAAGGACTTGTGCATTCAAAGGAGGAGAGCTGTCTGACAGCTACTGCATGCCAATCTTACGACGATAATGGTAGCCCTCTGTGAATTTCTGGCGCTCTCGGTGGTTTAACCGTCGTGCTAGGGCCGCGAAACAGCCAAATCCCAGATTTTCAAATGCAGTGCATTTCCTAACATTGGTATATCACATATGTTTGGGTAGCAATCCGACATCGCATCGTTTATCCGTTTAGCACTGTTTTGTCAAGGCGGAGAAGGTATACATCAGTAGTCCTGGATGGCATTTACAAGTGTCTGAACTCCTAGAGTGGAGAAATATTGGAACTTATTACCGAGTGAAGAAGAACTGCTTTGTTTTATATATATGATACCAGCTCTCGGTACGGAATATGTGTTAAGCCATAATTTTCCTGCAATTTTAATGAATATCGTCCCTTAAGGCACTGCCACCTTCTTAGAAAAATGTTTCCTTGGACAGTAGAAGTGGGACCTGCCACTTCCAACCCCTCGCGTGAATAGCCTTGCAGGGATGACTCAAGTGCAGCAAAATTCTTACTGAGATTCTCCTAGTAGCATTTTTTTAATTCTGCTTCCTAAGTCGCCGACAGCACATTGGCCATAGCCACAGTTTCTATATACAAAATATGCCGCTCAACCTAACATAGAAACAAAATAGTCTTTGAAGGTTGTTAATTGTACTATATTTCTTCTACTCCATTGATTCTTTAGCCACCATGCCGGCTTACTTCTATCTGTGTGTCCTGCTACCTTTGTTCAAGTGGAACTATATCAATCGGAATGGAACGCACAGATCTTTGTTCTGCTTGTCAGGCTGCTCTTTATCTGGATGGTGACCATCGTTTTCCACTTTAAAGACATGTTTGCTAATAAATGAAATAGTTGAAGAGATAAATGTATCTAAGCCTGATGATCTAGTTGGATATGACACTCGGCTGTGATGGAAGCTTCTTGTAACCGAGGACACCGGCGGGGGAACGGGGTACTTTTTCCCCCCTAACATCAGGGATGTCAGATATTTGGCCTGTATCTGTAGAGGATTATCTGAGTCGCCTCTTTTCTTCTATGTTGGGAAGGTACGTGGTGCTTTGTACACGATTGCTACGCATGACTCGCGGCGGCTTATATGCCCAACGTTATGCGCGGTTTGAATGAAGGCTCTACTATATAGGATAGTTGACCTGTGAACTAGAAAGCAACACCACAACATGAGAAAGCAGAAGGTGTCTGGTGCGCTACTATCTCCTTTGAAGAATGTGATTGACTCAAGATAAATCAATAGGTTTGGAATCACACAGCGGTGTGTCGCGTCATCACATAAGCTGGCCTGCACCACACAAAGAGGTCTCCAAATCAGTCGAGTAGTGCCTATCCAGATGCTTTCGAGCCCCTGGTCCGTCATCGGGGTGCTGCTATTCTATCATCGAGCCTTCCCTTTTTCCCCTTATTTCTTCTAGTCTTCTGAGTACTGTTTGCCCATTTGGACTTCTATGCATTTAAATACGCAGCCACAGCTCGTCCAAGAAGTGCAGCATACTAGCTATATTAGTCTCCTAAGCGAGCCTAGTCTTGATCATGAAGGACCTAACTGCAACTGCGAATGGAGTATATATTCTGTAGACAGTACATGGTCCAACATTAATACTGTGTTCAAAGCACCCACTAGACCCAATAAGGCTAGCAGGCATGAACTAGTCCTTATTTAGAAGCGGTTACACAGAAAGCGGCAGAACAAGGTTTACTAGCGCTAATCTTTAGATTATCATCTCGGTCCGTCTTCCTATTCGGGTCCGGCGGCGTGCCCTAACCCTATTCAGTCTAGTACTTTCGGGGGGTTCTTCCAGCACAACTCATTTTATATTGTAATCTCCGTAGCAGAATTGAAGAAAATACAAAACAACAACAGGGATCAGCATAGTATTACTAGATTTCGTTTCTACAGACAAGCACAGCCGACTGCCTTCGAGTATGACCTTTATTTGTATAGCATAATCTGGAAAACCCGGCATCGCCAAAACCCCCGATGGTCTAGTTGGATATGGCGTCCGGCTGTAATAGCAATTATTATGGAATGATATCCTGTCACCGGAAGGTCGCCGGCTCGATTCCGGCTCGGGGGAAGCGATAACTTTTTGATAATCCTGCAATCTGGTTGATTCTCCGAATCGGCGTTGCTTTTTGAAAATTCCTCCTCTCCTGGACGGATAGCCCAATCGCATAGCATATATATATATATATATATATGAAGAGAAGCAAGCACATGCTGCGTTCACTGGCACACGGGTATCGCAGTATTTATTTTACTGCAAGTCCCTGCATGTCGTTTCTTATACATGACTCCAATGTGATGATAATGTCCCTAGGGCGTTATGAGGGTGAGTACACTGAATAATGCCACCCGCAATGGCCACATACTGCTAAATGTTGGTAGGGAGGTACAAGACACTTTGAATTCCACTTTGGATTCTACATAGAAGAGGTGGTTTTGTAAGATAAGTAGGTAAGACAACGTGCTGAAAAAGTGTCATGTGTCATGCGGCAGGAAACGACACTAAACTCTATGCTTGACCCACCTCACCACCTACTGAGGTGAAACGCAAAAAAGTTATCTCGTCCCCCGAGCCGGAATCGAGCCGGCGACCTTCCGGTGACAGGATATCATTCCATAATAATTGCTATTACAGCCGGACGCCATATCCAACTAGACCATCGGGGGTTTAGAGATGCGTTGCTTGAAATGGCTGGGCTACATAAAGAAGCACCGACTAGGGCTATCCCGACCGGCAAGTTTAGGGCTGTGACACTTACAACCTGATTGAGCTACAGATGACTCGTCGTGTGTACATATGTGGATGGTGATTCATGCCGGGGAGGAGAGAGGGTGGGGGTTGATAGACTCATCCGCTTGCCAGTACTCATCAATGCTTTGATCTGTTATCGGGTGGCGAGAATCTACAATACAAATTCCTATTGTTTCTATCCAGTACTCTGGCTTGGTGGCTGAACACTTGCAATCTAACGAAATGACCTCTCCACAATTGTAATATTTTAGCGTCGTATCTTTAATCAATCGATCGTAAGACTCTGTGCACACAATGTGAAGGTGGCAGCAACTAACTTGGGATCATTTGCCCACTACCGAAATGAGCCTTTTATATGAAACACCGAACGCGGATCGGGATGATGGATCCAAGCGATCCGGACCACTGCCGGATAGGCATCACTCCATCCGAGCCATGGCTATAGGCTAAATCCGGTCTTGACTATAGGCGTTGGGAAATTAAACTACGAAGTACGGATCCACTGCGAGGATTGCACGAACCATAACCGTATTCTGGCCTTCGGACTGTGTCTCACCGTCATGCCCGGAATCCCGCTGTTATATCCCCTTTCTTCTTCCTCCCATTTTCCTCTCTCAGTCGTTCCTTTTTCTGTTTGAAACAGCAGGTCTACTGGCTCTGGAATCCGAGATTCAGAAGCCGTTCATTCCTTGAAACCAAGTCGGTGCCGATTGCACGTCCGGTCATTACTTCCCATTCAATACATTCCTTTGCTGGCGGAGATATAGGCATTATTACTCTTTTCCCTCATCACTTACCTCGATATTGAGACATACATCAGGCCTGCGATATTTCATCTACAAAGGTTCACTATGAAGTATCAACGCATTGCCTCCCTGGGCCTTGCTGCCCTGAGTGTTTCGGGATCCGTCTCTGCAAGCCCTCTCATTCGACATGAGGGCCAGTCGGTGTGTCCTTCAGGATACACACAGAGTGTATACTATGTGACTGTTACTGCTAGTTCCACTCCGGCGTCGACTGTATCCGTTGAGCCAACTACAACCCTGGAGTCCTCGTCAACCGTCACGGAGACCACAGTCATCACCCCGGAGATTCCAGTCCAATCTCCTACATCCACCCCGGTTGAGACTCCTGCTCCGGTGGAATCCAGCGCTCCTGTCGAGCCTACCACTTCATCATCCACCACCGAGACACCCGTGGTGGCCCCAACCGTTGCTACACCCTCCACCACCATTGAAGCCCAGCCTACAGAAGTAGTTGCCGAGCCTTCTACTTCATCCTCTTCCACCGAAGAGCCCGCAGCAGCCCCAACCGTTGCTACAACATCCTCCACCACGGCTGATGCTCAGCCCACCGAAGTAGTCGCCGAGCCTTCTACTTCATCTTCCTCCGCTGCTGATATCCAACCCACAACCGCCGTGGCTGCCCCTACAACTAAGCAGCAGAAGCAATCAACCACCAGCACGGCCGCCCCAGCCGCCTCCACCTCTTCATCCACCGGCTCCTCAGCCAGCAGCAGCAGCAGCAGCAGCAGCAGCAGCAGCAGCGCATCCAACTCCGGCTCAGCCACCTTCTACGGCGGCAACATCTCCGGCGGCGCATGCTCGTTCACGGGCTACACACTGCCATCCAACCTCTTCGGCACCGCACTCGGCTCCCCACGCTGGGACAACGCGGCCGAATGTGGCGCCTGCGTTGCCGTAACAGGCCCTAACGGAAACACCATCAAGGCCATGGTAAGCGCTCCTTCCCCCCTTCCCAGCCTGTCAGAAAAAAAAAA